>NC_133299.1:722463-821728 GCF_005239225.2 Populus alba
GCTGCTTTGAAAACCAAAAATTGAATGTTATTTTCAAGATATAAATTTTCATTGGATCTACTTTCGTATAAAAAACAAACAAAACAAGGACTTTATTTCATGTGGATATAAATTTCAGCTCAAATATTATAGCTCAACCAATTTTGTATTCAGAATATATTATTTATGCTATTCTCACATGAAAAGTCTTGGCTGTAAAATTCTTTGAAAAGGAGAACAATACCACAGTTATCTTCTACGAAATACTTTTTATCAACGTAGAAAAACGTGCAATAAACACGTTTTATTTTCAACAATATAAAAGTGATCTCAAATTACATTACGTAGGTCACACAAGATAAATCGGAATTTCTTTGTAAGTTCCTGCTGCCCCTGCTGCCCCAAAGTCCTCACCGGATTCACTGAAACCATCACGTGATGGCCTGCCCACGTCAAAAAGATTATAATTATTGATATATATTCAGGTTTGTTATCCTGAAAAAATCAAGAAAATTAGGAGACAAAGATTCTTTATTTTTTATCGGGTAATAGACGGAATGGAAGTCATCACCTAATATTTTAATCACTAGAAACTCTAACTAGTCTCGAAGATCAAGTACGAGAACTAATTGTGTAAATGGAAGATATTAGCATCTCAATTACACCCTATTTAAAGTAATCTGCATTGTTTGATTATTTGATAAAAATCTATGGTATTATCGTGTTTTCTATTTATTGATTTGTCTAATTAAGGTTTTAAAGAAAAGTCTTCATAAATAAGGAGGTTCTTATCTTATCAGGTAAAACCTAATTGTTATAACGTCAATAAAAAGAGCTACTTTTTTAATATCGGAAAGATTAGTTTACGTAATAAATTCGTAAATCCCGGATACTAAAAGAAAACAAAATATATATTTTTGGGTATTTTTGAAAATATTGGCAAATCCTACTAATTTTGGTGTGATAATCTAGGCGCTACATACTTACTTAATTATCTGTAAATCCTATGTTTCATGCTTGCTCTAAACATGTTAAGGTTAACTATCGTTTTGTCTGAGATAGGGTTGCGACGAAAGAGATTCAAATTTGTTTTATCCCCTCTTACGATCAACTTGCAGATATTCTTACTAAGTTGCTTTCTTATTGCTTCCATTTACTACCTTTCGATTCAGTTTCAGTCGATCCTCCACTCTTAGCTTGAAGGGGTATATTATAGAATGTACCTATATAAAAAATATTATAGTTATATTCTTGTGTTGTAATCACCACCATTACTATTGTATATTTCCCTACACATATAAATAAAAAAGGTTCGTCAACCAATAGATTAAGCCTCCAAATTATTCTTAATTATACACATCTTTTGTTATGTATAATTTTTATATATTTGTGGTTGTTTATGTTGTTATAAATTGTCTTTTTATTCATAAATCAACCTAGGATAAGAAGATCATTTGTTGGTTTTATTAATTGGATGTTGCGAATCACGTAAACTTAATTTTGCATATTCATGCAATTTAATTTTGATGGCACCAGATTTACTTTTAATTGTGTCTTGTATTTTTTTGGTTGTTTATTACAAAATTAACCTAAGGATTGGAAGACTTTAATTTTGTGCTTTCCCCTCGAATGTTGCATTAAAGGATAGTCGAGTCAATTAATGCTTATTTCTATATACAAAATTTCATTTCAATATTGTGCTATAATCTGGATTTGTTGAAGCTTGGGAATTCCCTCAGCAATACCCTTTTCAAAATACTATTCTAGTTATCAAGTCAATCATATTCTAACTAGGAAAATCACGACAACATTGTTTTTAATTATAAATGTAAATATTTTTAAAACATTAATATTATTTTTTAATTATAATTATTATTTATAAATATTTATTCAATCATTTGAATTTTCTACGTCTGGTTTGAATGTGTGTGAATGATTGTTACTTGTTTTAAGATATATTTTCTTGATACAGGAAGTGAATTTGGGATAAACCCTATGTAGACCTATTTTTCATATTCATTTCAATCTATATTATCTAGAGCGTGCTCAAGCCCTTCAGTTGCTCACAATTCTGCAAGTCCAATGTACATCTTTAGTCAATCTCTTAGCATAACAAATGTTTTTAATTTTTAAAACAAGTAACAAAGCAATTTACATTAAAGTAGGAAGTATATAGTAATTTTATTTTTTTATTATATAATACCCTTAATAATAATCTCTGGAAAACTAATTAGGATTTCCTTAATTGCCAGGAAGCTAAATGACATATCACTGAGATGTCATTTTTAATAGAGGTAAACTATTTGCAAGACATCAGCATGCTTAGGTAAGCTAAGTGACGCGATATCGTTTAGTTGTGGGCATGGGGACAGCTTGTCGAATATTGAAAGAATCCTTAGGTGGTTTGATTTGTGCTCCTGTCAGAAAGTTTACTTCACAGAAGACTCCTAGCTGATCTGGAATTCAGTAAAGGAATGGCTGCTGTTCTGAGATGTCAATCCTACATATGAAATATCCAGACCTACCAGTAGGGGCCACTTCAAGACTCCTTACGACATGGAAACCAGCGCTGGATAAAACCAAAAATGATGTGATTTTAGGAAAACAAAATTATTTAATGGAATATCTAGGCCTACCAGTAGGGGCCAATTATTTAATGGAATATAATTTAAAAGATGTGATTTCAGGAAAGCAAAATGTTAGATTTGTAAATATATATTCTGACGATGCACGCTAGCTGACAACTCAAGTAGCTATGCATCTGGGACTCAATAATTGCATCCCCAAAGATATATATATATAGTCGAAGCTAAATAACTACAGCCCAAAGAACCGAATCTCAGAGGCAGAAGCTAAATGTATCAATTACAGGGATTCTTGAATCGAGTTAATATCTTATTTTTGTTAGTTTTATTTTAAATATTGTAGTATATTTAAAATAAAGAATATGTTTGGACAAATGACTGCAACAAAATAAACAGCAGCAGTAGTAAATAAGCATGGTACTGGATCGCTTACAGAGAGTAGAGTGAAGGCAAGCTCCCCATGGTGACGTCAGGGGATGCTTCCATAAAGTTGATTGTTATCCATCAGTTGAGGTCAGCATGATTGCTTCGAATTGTCATCATCACATGTCATATGGCTTCAGCGTGGATTTGTCCGTCCAATTTCGCGGTTTGAGAGTTCTCCACCACCCAAAAAGGCGTTTAACATAGAAACCAGTGAGTTTTAGAGAGGACGCATTCCCTTGCAAAAATAAAAGAGAATTGGATGAAGTTGATGAGGAACTTACGTGACAAACGTGTTGTTCTCATAAGTGCAACTGCATTTGACTTCATCGGTAGGACGGTAAAAAAAAAAAAAAAAACAAAAAAAACAAGGTTTTTTATATCTATTTATCATTCATTATAATTTATTTTTTATTTTCTCAATTTTTGATTTTTTTGATTTTTTGATTTCTCAATTATAATCTATGGAAGAGATTATCACCTAAGAGTGAAAAACAACTTCTTCTTTTTTACTAGTATAAATGGGGGTCACACTATAAAACAAGGGAGAAATTAGTTAGAGAGGATTAGCATAAAAAAAAATACTAAACATTCTATCTTAAAAAAACCAAAAAAGAGAGTAAAAAAACCATGACCCATCACACCCTCCAGTACACCCACATTTAAATAAAAATAACAAGACCAACTCATCATCTTCATGCTCCCATTGTCACCACTAAAGAAAAAAGAAAACCCAAATTCCCATAAAAAAAATTATGCCCTCCACTGCTGTAAAACATTCAAAACTCCATAACTAGCCATCGATCCTTTTCTCTCTATCAAGCAGCAAAAAAACAAAAACAAAACAAAACACGACAAACCCAGTGGCGAAGGGAGGGGGACTGGCAGGGGCCCTAGCCCCTGCAAGAATATACCCTCCCTTATAAATATTTATAATTTTAATAAAAATAACTGAAATTTTTTCTAAAACCTCTCTAATTTATAATTTGGCACCTCCTAATTATTGTTTTGTGCTCCACCCTTGGACAGACCCCTTCCTTTCATCTCTCATTCTCTCACGAAGAAAAAAAGGCCACACCCTCTCTGCACAAGTGCCTAAATAGATTAACTAAAGAATTCATGAGCACTTTTGATAATTAAATATTTTTGAAATTCTTAAAGAAATGATCATATCTTTTATTTAAATAGGTGATTTTTCATTAAGATTATTCTATTTAGTATTTCAATAAATAAAAAAAAAAGAAAGTAAAAAACCATGACCCTCACACCATCCGGTACACACGCTTTTAAATAAAAACAACAATACCAACTCATAATCTTCAAGCTCCCACTGTAAACAACTAAAGAAAAAAGAAAACCCAAATTCCCTTAAAAAAAAAAATGCCCTCCACTACTGTAAAACATTCAAACCTCCATAACTAGCCATCCTTTTCTCTCTATCAAGCAAAAAAAAAAAAAAAAAAACACGAAAAGACCCCTCCCTTTTATCTCTCTATATCAACACGCTTATACACAAAGCTCTCCTCCACTCAAATATCCCAACTAAACCAATATAATTTTATATTATTTTAAACTCATAAAATCCATTAGATTTTATTAATTTTATCAAATTTCATCAAGTTTAACTAATTTTACTAATTTTTTAGTTTTTAATTTTAATTTTATTTTATATTTTAGATTCATATAATTTTACTAGCCAACTTAAAATTTAAATGAGAATTTTATATTAAAAAACTTTTCTATGCCCAGCTAATGGCTCTGCTAAATGATTTGACACATCATTGAAATGAATTGATTTAGTGACGTTGTCAGAAAAAAATAATAATGTAAATGATTGAACCCATGGAAAAGTAAAAAATGCATTTGTAAAATTTATGGTCAAGTCTTTTGTTTATCTTTGTCCGTGTTCAGCATCAATGATTGGACCCACGGCATGTGAACCGTGGGAAGTAATAAAGGTAATATGCCTTCTTTGATTGAACCTTGGGATCTTTAAGATTTATGGTCAAGTGATCTTTGTTCAGTATATTGTGTTTATCTTTTGCATTTATGTAACATTGATCAAGGCCAAAAGCTGACAGCATACCCTACATGTAACATTGAGAAGTAATAATGCATCTTTAAGATTTATGGCAAGTCTTTGTTCATGTAATTCAGCATCTTTTGTTTCACACACCATGGATGATGAGCAAGACTCGATTGATTTGGCCGATGACGTGGACACCTATGGTGGTGGGGAAGAAGAAGAAGAAGAAGACGTTGCAGATGATAAGGATAGAGCAGGTGTGTTTCAATCAGCCACAAGGACTTTTGGGGACGGCAGCATCGGGTTGGAAAAATCAGATCTGGCAAGGGGTGGAGACAATTATCAGGTGGTGTGCTGCCTCAATCAGAAGATTTTCATAATTTTCATAATTTTTAAATAATTGATAACGTGTAAGTTTAAGATTAATTTCACTATTGTGTTTTAATTTTTTCTATAACCATGAATTAATTATTTTAATTTGATTAGTTACTAGTTAGTGGTGCATAAATAATTTTTTTTTAAATGCTAAAATCATATTTAGATTAGTCCAATGATTTAGAAAGGTTTATTCACTTTGATTTACTAAGATTAATTTCATTTTTTATTTTATTTTAAAGTATTTATAAATTTTTATCATCTTTAATCCGAGAAAATATAACTTGTAATTAAAACAAGATTCTAATAATATTTTATTAATTAAACATGATTTTTTTAATATACATATTTTTGATACTTAACCTTTAGGCTATGTTTGTATAACATCATAATTTAAAAAATCTTTAAAAAATTAAATAAGTGACTAAGCTTTCATACATACCTGCATACATACGTACATAATTGACTAAGCTTTCATATGTACAGTAGGTGCCACAAGATTATAAACCGTGTTATACATTAACTATGGTTTGTTGTATGCTTAAACAAGGGATGTAATGAACTAAGAAAAAAGAAGAAGCTGAAGAACACACTAAATCAAGATAATTTGTATCCCTAAATCGCCATACCTTATCTAATATTGAAGAGTGTCCAAAAGATTAAATTGTTTGATAAATTCCCAAGAATAGTTTTATACTATTTCACTGACAAAAGAACGTATAATTATACCCTATTTCCGACCCAGACAATGGAGTAATTAAAAAGAAATTACGTAGACAGTAGATATGTGCCATTGAGTTATTGGTCCAGGTAGAAAGCCTATTAAGCATGTTGACCCAGGTAGGAAGCCCATTAAACATGTTGTTTGTTAAAAATCTAAGCAGGAAACTTTAATTAACCCATTAGCAACAATGGTTTACAAGCCATACAACTTATTCAGTCTTTGAAATGTTTCAGGTTACTAGTTACAAGCTCAAGCAGAATCCAATACTTTAATATTTTTTTTAATGTAGATGATAATAAATTTTTTTTTATCTGAGGTTGAGTTGAATCTTTTTTATTAAAAACATGTTTATTTTTATGTTTTAAAATTTTAATTTTTCAAGATTTAATATTTTAATCTATTGATTTCTCAAGTTTTATTTTAGATGTCATTAATAATTTTTTATTGATTTATTAATGCACATAATTCTTAGTTATGTTCATAAACATTATAATTTTTGAACCATCAAAATGCATTCAAAAAAAATGTGTAGATAAGTTTTTATAAAAAAATTAAAAAAAAATTACCAGACTGAGCACAAATGAATAGCTAGTATCTTTTTATAATCTCTCTCTCTCTCTCTCTCTCTCTCTCTATATATATATATATATATATATATATATATATATATAAAACAACTATCATCATGACTAGATTCCATAAATTACTAAATAAACAAACATTGAATACTTAATTTGATAATTGATTTAGAAAAAATTATATATAATCTAAAATTATACCCGAGGTGTTGAACTAAAAATAATATTAATTCAGTAAAGTCCAATTAATTCATCTAGAGTTTTAATGATTTTATTAATTCAATTAAACTAAATCAGGTCAATTTAAAGGATTTTCTGTAACAAAAACAAAATTATATTATTTTAACTAAAAATAACTCAAATTAACGGGGATATTTCACAAATTAATTTGAGAATTTAAAATATTTTTCGAGTTAGTTTTTGATTTCAATCGATAACTTCAATCATTCGACACCTACACACTGTCGGGGAAAAAAAAATAATATTCATTTTTCTCTGGAAAAAGTAATAACATATCTCAACCTGTAGATTACTCCTATTTGCCTAGCAAAACCAAGTGCATGGAAAACTATCAGTAACAAAAATACAAGCCATATTCCTTCTGCTTCTTCTTCTCCTTCTTCTGGTTCGTTGAATCTATCTTTCTATCCAGAACAACGATCACTTTTCTAAAGAGCCAAATTAATATACCAAATGAAAACAATCGTTTTTTTAAAGAGCCAAATTAATGTAATTATTTCTTCTGGATAAGGATTAACAACCTAAAAAACGAAATTTGGACATGTTATTGGGGTCCATACGCCGGGAACCACGTTCCCCAGGTCTCTTCTCGGGGTCCATCGGCGGGGACCACCGCATCGATTACCACGACGGTTATGGCCGTGGAGAGGAGCGAGAGGGTGAGTGCGTGTCGTTTCACGGTAACAGTTTTGCCTGTTTCAGGGGCTCGAGGGATTGTGGAGAGCGGATGAGGGAGAGTGATTTACTGTGGTGTGGTATTTGTAGGGGGATTTGATTTTGACGCAGTGCGAATGTATTGTCTGGAGCACCGACATGGGGGCCATACTGGTTGAAAAACAATTTTGGAAAGTAGCATAAAGAGAATTGTTTTTTGGTTTTTCTTTTTCTAAAAATAACACAGAAAAAGTGTTTTTGCAATAGAGGTTTCTCTTAAAATAATTTTTTAATTAAAAAAAAACTAATCAATGATTTCAAATTAATGTGTAAAAAAAACTTAAGGCGTTATTAATATAGATGCATATTTAAAGCAATGTGCAATAAAAAGTAATAAAAACGGATTTAAATATACATTCTATTATTTAATTAAAAAATGGCCGATATGCTGCATTATTTTTTAGTTTTGATGATGAATGATAAAAAATAAGGCCTGATATGAGTGTTTAAATTTTAATTTAAAATATGATTCAAATAAAAATATTTTAGTTTTTTTTATTACTAAAACATGATCCAAATATAAATATTCTTTAAAATCAAGAACAAAATAAATTTTTAGATAAAAATTAAAATATCCAGAAAATATATGGGTTGTATTACAGGAGAAAGTACAATCAAGATAACTAAAAGCACTTTGCAAATTTAAGACTAATCATGAAGTTTCTTTGTTTTTCACATTTTGTTCCTTTCTCTTTCAATTTAGATTTTTGAACTTAACAAAAAATATTTAGATGGTAGATAATTATTTGATATTATTATTAAATCCAGGCTAGTAGATCAATTTTAAACCCTCTCAATCAATTTTAAACAGTGTGAGAGTTTTTCCAACATGATTTAGTCAATTTAACTGGTTCAAATATAATTTAATCGTGACTAGTAAAAAAGTTTGAAGATAAAATTAAAAGAAAATAAAATTGATAGAGAAAAAAAAAGGATGAAAATTTTCATTGTAAGATTTATTTACAATTTACATATCAAAGATAATAAATTCATACTGGGATAAGATATATTTTTTAAAAAATATATTGTTGATAGCTAAATTTGTCCCTATAATGTTTCTCTAATTTTTCCTTGCATCTTTAATTTGATCAATCTTATCTTTAAATACATTATACAGTTCTAATAATTTATCATTCGGCAGGAGATGTTTAGACAAGTCCACTAAAATTAGTTTTGAAATTGATAATAAATGTAATTTTGACATGTTGATTTAAAAATCTCATAAATAAAAAATTAACATATTAAAGAATAAAATAAATCTCTAATTTTAAGATAAATCATCAAAGAATAGCAAAAACAAAAAATATAAATATAGAAAAATAGATACAATGATCGCTAGAGAGCATAATTATGATGTAGACGGAACAACACAGCATTAACAACAAGTATAAGCAAAATAAAATTCTACTAAATAGGGTTAATATACAAAAACTCTCAATTCAAAATCTTATTACTTAATATTTTCTGTCACACCCCCACAAAATTTTTTTATAAAGGGCACGACATCGGCTGGCGATTTTCGTTGTGTTCTAAGGATTTGGTTCTTTGGAGTCGCCACCTAGTATTTGGTCACTAGGAACCCTAACTGGTCTTTCAGAGATTCTAAGGCAAGGGACTGGTTGCGTAAAGGGAAGGTACTAGCACCCCTAATACGCCCTACCTAAGGTAAGCTGCTTGGTGTTTGGTTTGCTCTATAGTCTATGGTGGTGTTTTCTAATCCCGTCAACTCGTAAATCGCAAGGAAAAGAGAATAAAAAAAACGAAGAAAATTTCACAATTCTTAAAAAAACAATTACTTTTCACGACTCGTAAACCGTGGAGAAAAAAATTTAATTTTTGAAATGTTCTCGATCGCAACCAAAGCTTCTTTCAAACATGTGCGTTGATTTATTACTCCCGATAATATTTTGGATGTTCGTCCTTTTAAGGATTTCTTCATCCAAACATTAGCGGTGAACAATAACCACAACTTCTCCTCCCAAAATAAGATTTTTATAGTTTTTGGAATATTGGCCAATACCCTTTGGAGTTTTACAAACAGGTTGTAAAATCCACAAATGCAAGAAAATGATTTGTGTTTAAGAAATCCATGCGAAAACACATTTTCAAAAACTTCCAATATTTTTTTTTATATATAAAAAGAACATTCAAAACATGTTAGTGTATTGGCCGTATGCAACACGCAAGAAAATATATTTTTTTTTTTGACGAAATCGGGTATTTTTAATACTGAATTTGTATCTCCACAGCATAAAAATACAAACTAATATTAAGTCATTTTTAAAAAGATGTACGAAAAAAATCAATAATATTTTTAAGGAATTTTTTAGAATTTTTTTGAAAGCAAAAAAATTTATCTTTGAAAATTTCAGGTGTCTCGACTAAAATCAGATATTTCAAATACTGATTTTATACCTCCATAGTATAAAAACAAAAATACAAACCCCCTAAAATATATATATATATATATATATATATATATATATATATATGAAAGGAAAATAACAACATTTTTTTTAGATTTTTCAGATTTTTTTATAAATATTTTATATATATAACATATACACACATATTTTATATTATATATTAATTATTAAGGGGCTGGGCCGGCCCAACTAATTGGGCCGGACTTAGCCTCACAAGTCATTGGGCCGGTATCGGCCCAAGAAAAGTGACTGGGCCGATCTCGGCCCAAGAAAAGCGAATGGGCCGATCTCGGCCCAAGAAAGAGAATGGGCCGACCTCGGCCCAAGGAAAAAAATAACTTGGTCTGGGCCGGACTCGGCCCAGGCCGCCAGGTTGGGCCAGAATCCTTCTGGCCCATATACATGCTTCTGGGCCAGAACCCATCTGGCCCAGAAGAGAAAACAGAACGGGGGGAATTAATTTCCCCCCCGTCCCCTGCATGCAGAACAATTCTGCATGCAGGAGACGAAACCTACAGCAGAAGAAGAAAACAAAAGTGCAGGGGATAGAGCGTACCTGGCGGGGCTGGAGACGGTGGTTTTTGCTGGCAGGGCTGCGGTGGCGTGGCTCGTGGACGGCGGCTCCGGGCGGCGTTGCTGCTGCTGTTTCTAACAATGGCTAAAAATTTCTTCCTCCTCCCCTCTCCTTCGTGTTTTTTTTTTTTTTTAGTGGCTGTTTGTTCTCGGTTTGGTTTTTGGTTTTTTTGGTTTCGGTTTCCTTCTTCTCTCGGTTTGTTTCTGTTCTTCTCTCTCTTTCGGGCCTTACTTCTCTTCTCTCTCTCTCTTCGGTTCCTCTCTATTTATAAGGAAAAAAGGGACCGGCGTGCCTTTTGTTAGTGCGCCTTCAATCACGCAACGGCTGGTCGGCCATTGATGCTTTCGGTGGTGGTGGTGGGGCGAGGAGAGAGAGGCGGGAAGGTTTTCAAATTTTTCATCTTCTGTTGCTGGTAAACCGGGGGGAAAGAAGAAGATGAACAGTGTCGTTCAAAACGACACCGTTCTAGTCTTCTTTTTTTTTTTTTTTTTTTATATATATATATGAAACGACGTCGTTTTGGATAAAACGCGCCGTTTCATTTAAATGGCCAAACTTCAAATCAGTCCTTCAAATTCGGTCTCCGCCCCTCTTGTTGGCCGCATTTTTCACTTTGGTCCTTGGCCTCTGATTTATGCAATTGAGTCCTCAATTGATTAATAAACTTTCAATTTCTTCAATTAGGCCCCTGAACCGAATAATTGCAGCCCCTCCATTTACGCGCCTCTTCCAATTTGGTCCCTGGTTTCGGATTTTCTTAATTAAGTCCCTAATTGGCCATTAAACTTCAATATTTATGCAATTAAGCCCCTGATTTGACTTAATAAAATCCTAAAAATTATAATTTGGCCCCAGAACTTAAATTTCTTCAATTTAAAGCCCAAATTGACTTAAAAATCAATTTTTCTTGCAATCAAATCCCCTATAAATCCAATAAAAATCAATTAAACCCATAAACATCCAAATTTGGGCTTCTCTCCTCAAAATTCAAAATTTCCTTCTCAATAGGGTTCTCATCCTTCAAGAATATATTGTCAAGAATCCAATCTTTGTATCTTTATACTCCTTGACCAATTTTCTGACCATTTTCCGAGCGCTTCTGCCTCTTGTCATTTTTCTAGCCTTGTTTGGCTATTTATTTTATTTTTTTGCGGGGACCCAAAAATGGGTTACAACAGATGCCCCCTCTTTATAGAGCTTACGGAGCGAAGGCTTTGCGCAGTAAGTTTTATAAAGATAGTCCCAACTAAACTCCCGAAAACTGATCTAGTCGAAGCTTGATCGATCTGAAACTCTTTCTTTACAACAATCCTCTTCGGCCCTCGGAATCCCATCTGGCAATTCCCTTCAACGAAAATGAAATATGGGGTCCCTTCTGGCGACCCCTTTTTTGAAAAATATCGAAATGCGAGATCCCTTCTGGCGATCTCCTTTAATCAAACTTATAATCCCATCTGGGATTCCTATTAACAAACATGAAGTATGAGGTCCCATCCGGCGACCTCCCAAAATAGTGAAACACGAAATCCCTTCTGGCGATTTCAAACAACCTGGAATCCCATCTGGCGATTCCTTTTAACCAACATTAAGTGTGAGTTCCCATCTGGCGACCTCCACAATAGCGAAACACGAGATCCCTTCTGGCGATCTCAAACAACCTGGAATCTCATCTGGCGATTCCTTTTAACCAACGTGAAGTGTGAGGTCCCATCTGGCGACCTCCACAATAGTGAAACACGAGATCCCTTCTGGCGATCTCAAGCAACCTGGAATCCCATCTGGCGACTCCTTTTAACCAACGTGAAGTGTGAGGTCCCATCTGGCGACCTCCACAATAGTGAAAAATGAGATCCCTTCTGGCGATCTCAAACAACCTGGAATCCCATCTGGCGACTCCTTTTAACCAACGTGAAGTGTGAGGTCCCATCTGGCGACCTCCACAATAGTGAAACACGAGATCCCTTCTGGCGATCTCAAACAACCTGGAATCCCATCTGGCGATTCCCTTTTATTCAAAGCTGAAATATGAAGTCCCTTCTGGCGATCTTCATCGAAAAACGAGATCCCTTCTTGCGATCTCTTTTAACCAAACAACTTGGAATCTCATCTGACGATTCCCTTTTACCAATTGCTATCGATGTCGTTCTTCCTGCTGGCAGGGTCTGAAAAATATTATCTTCTCTTCTTTCTGTTCTAGACTCAACTCAATGATTCTTTCTTCGTCCACAATCTCGTTGGAATGCACTAAGATCTCCTCTTGTAACGAGAAAAAAAAAAAACATACGTGCAATGACTTTATGATTAGATGCAATGCATGCATTCGTACCTGGTTTTGAAACATAGGCCCCCATCCTCCTCTTCTAGTTCATGAGACTTCCTCGTAACATGAGCGTGCTTTTGAAGTCGTATGCCGGATTCATCTCTCGTGTTGCCTTTTTTTCTTATCATATTCTTGGAGAAAAAGTATTTGACTTTCCTCAAGTAGTCCTTTTCTCAAAATGTAAGACTTGTTCTTGCTTTTATGTCATTGCTTTTGTCAAATGCTTTAGCTTGGTTTTCAAATCTATAGGCTTCCGTAAAAACTTTTCATAAAACATCTTGTATTGCCCCTAGTGTAGAGGTGTGATCCTAGTTTGAGCTTTTATATAGAGAAGAAATTCGTTCAGTCGATGCTAAACTTTTTAAATGCGTGAGGAGATGCACTGTTGGGATTAATGCAAAAAATGATTGTTGTGAGATCAATGCACAAAAGGAAAGAAATCAATGGCCAAACTTTGCTTTATTAATTTAGGGAACTACATCAAGCGTAATATCTTTTTACAGAGTCAGAATTCACAGGCCGAGCTAGGTCTTCTCCATCCATTCTAGCTAACTTCAACGCTCCTCCTGAGAATGCCTTTGTTACTACATAAGGACCCTCATAATTTGGTGCCCATTTGCTTTGATCATCTCCTGGTAATGACAATATTTTCTTCAATACTAGATCCCCTTCTTGAAACAAACGCGGTCTAACCTTCTTATCATACGCCTTAGCCATTCGTTTCTGATAAAGTTGGTGATGACATATTGCGGCCATCCTCTTCTCACTGATCAAGTTCAATTGCTCGTATCTCACTCTAGCCCACTCGGCCTCTTCTATCTCAGAATCTATTAACACTCTTAACGATGGGATTTCCACTTCCAAAGGCATCACTGCTTCCATACCGTACACCAAAGAATATGGGGTAGTCCCTGTTGAGGTTCGAACTGCGGTGCGATATGCATGAAGGGCAAATGGTAACATATCATGCCAATCCTTATAGGTGACTACCATCTTCTGAACAATCTTTTTGACATTCTTGTTAGCAGCTTCTACCGCCCATTCATCTTTGGTCTATATGGCGAAGAATTGGAATGCTTGATTTTCCATTTAGTGCAGAGCTCTATTATCATCTTGCCGTTGAAATTCTGGGCATTATCAGTTATAATCTGTTCTGGGGGACCATACCGACATATCAAATCTCTCTCAATAAATTTCTTCACCACTTTTTGTGTCACATGAGCAAATGACCCGGCTTCTACCCATTTTGTGAAGTAGTCAATAGCCACGAGGATAAATCTATGACCATTGCTCGCTTTTGGGTTTACAGGTCCAATCACATCAATTCCCCACATCGCGAAAGGCCATGGAGATGTTAAGTTAAACAGAGGAGCTGGTGGCATATTGACCTTATCACTGTAAATTTGACATTTGTGACATTTTCTGACATAGTCGATACAATCTTTTTCTAGTGTCATCCAAAAATAACCAGCCCTTTGGATTTTCCTTGCCATCATGTGCCCGCTAGCATGGGTTGAGCAAATCCCCTCATGGACCTCTCTTAATGCCTTTCTAGCATCTGCCTCATCCAAACACCTTAACAGGGTACCATCAAATGATCTTTTATATAAAATCTCTCCATCTAAATAGAAGTCTATAGCCAACCTTCTCAAGGTTTTCTTATCCGTGTTAGAAGCTCCCACTGGATATTCCTGATTCTGCACAAGATTCTTGATATCGTAATACCAAGGTTGTCCGTCCACCTCTCCTTCGACTAAACAACAGTGCGCTGGATCATTTCTAATATCAATGTGTACCGGTTGTACCTTGCACTTGAGGTCAATGGTAGTCATAGCAGCTAGTGTGGCCAAAGCATCCGCAAAATGGTTCCCCTCCCTTCCTAGATGGGTGAATCTAATTTCTTCAAATTCCTTTGCTAGCATAGATAGGTATTCCTGGTACGGCCTCAACTTTTCCTCTTTGGTTTGCCATTCCCCTTTGACCTGGCAGATGATCAACATTGAATCCCCATATACATCTATCTTCTTTATCTTTAACTCCAATGCCGCTTCTAAACCGAGTATACAAGCTTCGTACTCAGCTGTATTGTTGGTGCACTCAAAATGTAGTTTGACCGAAACTGGGTATTGTTTCTTATCAGGAGAGATTATTACCGCCCCTGCCCCGTTACCATATACATTTACTGCCCCGTCAAAAAACATGGTCCACCACTCTGTCTTCTCTTCTTCCTTTTCTATTGACGATATATCTTCATCAGGGAAATCAAAATCCAAAGGTTCGTAATCTTCAACAGCATTATCGGCCAGATGGTCTGCAATGGCACTCCCTTTTACGGCTTTCCTTGTCATGTACACTATGTCATATTCTGCTAATAAAACCTGCCACCTTGCAATTCGACTTGAGAGAAAAGGCTTATTACAAATATACCTCAGAGGATCCAATTTTGAAATCAACCAAGTGGTATAGTATAACATGTAATGTCGCAACCTCTTTGCCGCCCACACCAACGCACAACAAAGTTTTTTCTATTTCCGTGTATCTGGACTCACATTCCGTGAATTTCTTACTCAAGTAATAAATAGCTCTTTCCTTCCTTCCGGTTTCATCATGCTGACCCAATACACATCCCATGGCTACTTCAGTTACGGTTAGATATAATACCAGAGGTTTCCCTGATACAGGAGGCACCAGTAGAGGTGGATTTTGTAAATAATGCTTGATTTTATTGAACGCCTCCTCACACTCCTCATTCCAGGTTCCAGGGTTCTTTTTCCTTAGTAGTCGGAATATAGGCTCGCATGTTGTTGTTAGCTGAGCTATAAATCGAGCAACCTTCCTAAGAATCCTCTTACTTCTTTCTCCGTCTTAGGGGATGACATAGCTTGAATGGCCCTTACTTTGTCTGGATCCACCTCTATACCTCTATCGCTTACCACAAATCCCAACAGCTTGCCCGACTTAACTCCGAATGAACATTTTGCAGGATTAAGCCTTAGTTCATACTTCCTCAACCTCTCAAATAACTTCCTCAAAACTTCCACATGATCCTGTCCCTTTTTAGACTTGGCAATCATATCATCTACATACACCTCAATTTCTTTGTGCATCATGTCGTGGAATAGAGTCACCATTGCTCTTTGATATGTGGCACCTGCGTTCTTTAACCCAAATGGCATGACCTTGTAGCAGTAGGTCCCCCAAGGTGTGACAAAAGTTGTTTTCGCCTTATCCTCGGGAGCCATTTTTATTTGATTGTATCCTGAAAAACCGTCCATAAAGGAATAAGTGGAACTTCGGGCAGCGTTATCCACTAAAACATCTATGTGTGGTAGAGGAAAATCATCCTTAGGACTAGCTCTATTCAAATTCCGAAAATCTACACAAACTCTAATCTTCCCTTCCTTCTTAGGCACCACAACAATGTTAGATACCCATTGCGGATATCTAACTACTTCTAGAAAGCCAGCATCCCATTGCTTTTCGAGTTCTGCCTTGACCTTGATCCAGACGTCCGGGTGGGCCCTCCTCAGTTTCTGCTTGACTGGCTTATACCCTTCTTCCAACGGTATCTTGTGTTCTACAATACTTGTATCCAAACCGGGCATATCTTCATATGACCAAGCAAAGACATCCGAATATTCTTGTAATAGGGTGATCAGTTTTATCCTTTGTTCAGAAGTAATTAAGGTACCTATTTTCAACTCTTTCCTGAGCTGACCATTGCCCACATTGATAGTTTCGAGTTCCTCGGTGGCAGGCTTCCAAGTCTGTTCCTGTTGTTCTACTAGCCTGGTGAATTCACTGATATTGCTTTCATCCCACTCTTCTTCTTCCATAGATATTACATGCTCGTTCAAGTTTGGCCATTTATTCTTGATGCTAGATGTATGTGATGTTGTAAGAGATCCGCTTTCAGGATTCCTGAAAGCGGGAAGTGTTTGGTGTAAATGCATATATAAATAATCAATTTTTGAAAAAAGTGCATGATCTCACATTTATTCAAAGGGAAAAGGTGGGCTCCATGACAAACATAGAATCTAGCTGACATCATGAGCCTCGATTGTCAACTAGAGAAAATAAAGCAAGCATAAGCAAATGACAAAAACATTCTAAGGCAAACAAAGTTGGTTTACATTTTGAAAACCATTGGAGCTTCTTGGGTCACCCAATTCTGGAACTTTTCGCCTTGAGCCAACTTGCGCACACAGGTCTTGGCGGAGACTTCTTCTAGTGTATGGATAGTCAGTTGTGGCAGCACTTCATCTTCTTTTCCTGCTATTTCTTTCGCATCACCTTTTTCCTTCTCCTTCCCCTCCAAGGTGTTTATGCTCATATTTGCCAGCTCTAGACCCAGGCTTTTCAGCTCCCTTATCATGTTGCACTATGTATGCAGCTCTTGGGGAATGATACGCTAAGGGGAGGGATTTCCAGCTGTTCTTCTTCAAGATCTCTTCCTTTAATTCTAGCCATCCTTCTTGTCCTTCTCCGATCAGCAGCCCAACGATAATCCTCTTGGTTAGGTTGATATCCTAGCCCAAATCTTTGATCAGCCTTTCTCTTCCTTGTCGGATTAGCCCCTTCTGGTATTCCGCAAGCGAGGTTATATCGAAGTGGGACCCCACGGTTCAAGAAACATAGACTTGCCATCCTTGCCGCTTCTGAGATCCTTGGTCTTCTTAACACGGTGTTCTCTGGTACCCAGTCAGCGTTCACGATCTCAAAAGCATGGATATTGTTATCCTTGCAATCCTCCGCTTCGATGAAAGGCACAACCACATTCTTTGTCATGGCTATTGCCTCCTCAGCCCTGACGGTTACTAACATCCCATTCATGATGTACTTCAAACATTGGTGTAATGATGAAGCTACTGCCCCCGCTGCGTGGATCCAAGGTCTTCCCAACAACATACTATAGGAAAGGTGAATATCCATAACCTGAAGTGTCACTAAGAACATTTGCGGTCCCACATATAGCTCCACTTCTAAAGTCCCAAGTATTGGCCTAGGTGAGCCATCATATGCTCTGGCCATCATAGTACTTGGCTTCATATGAGATTCATCAATCGGCATTTCCTCCAGAATGTGCTTTGGCAATACGTTCAAGGCCGAGCCATTATCGACGAGCACCTTCCCTACGAGGCAGTCTTTGCACCTAACCGTGATGTATAAAGGCTTGTTGTGTCCGGTACCTTCAGCATCAAGCTCATCAGATGTGAAGTAGAGATAATTAGTTGCATGGATCCTCCCCACTAAATGCTCCATAGTTTTATGTTCAATGTCTTGGGGTACATACGCCTCATTCAATACCTTTTGCAAGGCATTTCGATGCGGCTCAGAGCTGAGTATCAAGGACATAAGGGAGATCCGAGCTGGAGTCTTTTTTAGTTGATCCACTATGCAATATTCGCTATGCTTGATCAACTTCAAAAATTCATTCGACTCCTCTTCCGTTACTGGCTTATTAACTTCTGGTGCTTTGTCCAGATCTACCACTTCTTTACCCTTTTCCTTCTTCCATTCTTCAGGCGTAAAGCAACGACCACTTCTGGTCAAACCACCTATCTCCGTCTGGAACAAAGGAAGAGGAGCTCGAACGTTGGAGGCATACCCATAATTGTATGGCATGGCCTTGTGATTCTCTTTTGTGCAGGACGGTTTAACCAAGATCAGCCTTGGGGGCCTATTAGCAGTCTGTTGAACCCTGCAAACTCCTGCCATCTTATCTTGACCTTCCATCATACTTACTTCATACCTGCTCTCCATTGGTTCAATCCTCAATTGTCCCATCCTCAATGTCGCACCCTAAAAAAAAAATCATATTCATCAAATGCGGGTTCGACTGGCGAATTTGTTTTATTTTTGGTTCTTTGGAGTCGCCACCTAGTATTTTGGTCACTAGGAACCTAACTGGTCTCAGAGATTGAGTACGGGGACTGGTTGCGTAAAGGGAAGGTATTAGCACCCCAAATACGCCCTACCTAAGGTAAGCTGCATTGTTTTATTGTCTGATAAAAACTAAGGTGTTATTGTACTTCTAGTCGTTGGTCTGTCTATGGTTCAAGAAAAATCCTCCTCGGTAAGGAGGTCTTTTATCTTATCGGGTAAAATCCTAACCGTTCTAACGTCTATACCAAATTTTATTAATAATATTTAGGAATACGTTTTACGTATAAATTCGTAATCCCAAATACTAAAAGAAAACAGAAAGATTTTTTTTAGAATTTTTGAAATATTGGCCTAGTTCTCATGGCTTAAATAAACTGGTTATTAAAGCCAAAATGCATGCTAATACATATATTGTTTTGAAAATTTCCTTTGTTGTGTGAAAATATGATATTATAATATTTTATATATATATATTGGAGAGACTAGGCCGTATTTTAAAACAAAAACAATTTTTTTTGGAAAATATTATTTTTTATGCTTTTGACGAAAATCAGATATTTTAATACCGAGCTTGTATCTTTACGGTATAAAAATACAACCCAATATTAATCTACTTTGATAAAAAATATGCAGAAAAATCAACAACATTTTTAGGGACTTTTTAGAAATTTTTTGAAAGCAAAAACATTTTTTATTCTGAAAATCTTTGATATTTTGACAAAAACCGGCTATTTTTAACACTGGTTTTGTATCTTTACGGTATAAAAATACAAACCAACATTAAACCATTTTGACAAAACTATGCAGAAAAATCAACAATATTTTTTAAGATGTTTTCAAAATTGTTTTTTTAATTATTATATTATTTATATATATACATATATTATAACATATCATAATATATAAAATATAATATATAATATATTATATTATGGGGCTGGGCTGACCCAAATAAATGGGCCAGGCTCAGCCCAAAAAAAAAAAACACACGGGCCGACCTCGGCCCAGAACGCAATTGGGCCGATCTCGGCCCAAGATCTCCTACAGTCTGGGCCCGGACCGGCCCAGACTTGCAAGGTTGGGCCAGCATCGGGCTGGCCCAACACCCTCGGCCCAGCGGGGGGGAATTAATTTTCTTCCCCCCCGCCTCCTGCATGCAAAACTTTGCATGCAGGAGGCAACGCCTGCTTCGAAAACAAAGGGGGAAGAAGAAAATGTACCTGGCGTGGAGGAGGCGGTCGTGGTGGTGCTGCGGTGGCGTGGCTCGTGGGCGGCGGCGCTGCAGCTGTTTCCAAGCGTTCGGTTCGCTCTCTCTCTCTCCTCCTTTCTCCCTGTTTCGGTTCTCTCTTTTTCTTTTATTTTCAGTTTAATTCCAGTATTCCCTTCTCTTTCTCTCGTGCCTGCTCTCTCTTCTCCTCCCTTCTCGGGTCTCTTTCTCTCTATTCCTCTCGGGGTCCTCTCTCTCTCCTCTCTCTTCCGGTCCTCTCTCGGGTTTTCTTTTTCTCTTTTCGGTTTTCTTCCCTATTTATAGGGGCAGAACCGTGGGGGACCATGGGGTGTAACGGCTGGTCGGCCAATATCTAAAGGTGGTGGGGGCGAGGAGAGAGAGAGGCGCGGGAAGATTTTCGAATTTTTCTCTTCTTCTGTTCTGTTAAACGGGGGGAAGGAGGAAGATGAACAGTGTCGTTCAAAACGACACCGTTCTGATCTTCCTCTTTTTTTTTTTTTTTTTTTTTTTTTAATATATGAAACGGCGTCGTTTTGGGTAAAACGCGTCGTTTCATTTAAATGGTTAAACTTCAAATCAGTCCCCCAAATTCGGTCCCCGCCCCTCTTGTTGGCCGCCTTTTTCACTTTGGTCCTTGGCCTCTGATTTATGCAATTGAGCCTCTAATTGATCAATAAACTTCCAATTTCTTCAATTAGGCCCCTGAACCGAATAATTGCAGCCCCTCCATTTACGCGCCTCTTCCAATTTGGTCCCTGGTTTCGGATTTTCTTAATTAAATCCCTAATTGGCCCTTAAACTTCAATATTTATGCAATTAAGCCCCTGATTTGACCCAATAAATTCCTAAAAAATATATTTTGGCCCCAGAACTTAAATTTCTCCAAATTAAAGCCCAAATTGACTTAAAAATCAATTTTTCTTGCAATCAAATCTTCTATAAATTCAAATAAAAATCCAATTAAGTCCATAAAAATCCAATTAAGTCCATAAACATCCAAATTTGGGCTTTTCTCCTCAAAATTCAAATTTTCCTTCTCAATAGGGCTTTCATCCTTCAAGAATATACTGTCAAAAATTTAATCCTTGTATTTTTGAATTTCTTGACCAATTTTCTGACTGTTTCCTGAGCGCTTCTGCCTTCTGTTATTTTTTCTAAACTCTTTTGGCTATTTATTTTATTTTTCAGGGGGACCCAAAAATGGGTTACAACAGATGCCCCCTCTTTATAATACTTACGGAGCATGGGTTTTGCGCAGTAAGTGTTATAAAGATAAACCCAAAACAAAACTCCCGAAACTGATCTGGTCGAAGCTTGATTGATCTGAAACTTTGTCCTTTACAACAATCCTCCTTAGCCCAAAAACTATGATCAAAACTTAGTCATCTCGAGATCCTTATCCAGCGATCCTCTGAATTCTTATTTTAGTTTGATCAACATGGAAATCCATCCGAGATCCTATCTAGTGATCTTCTTTAACCTGGAATCCCATCCGGCGATTCCTTTACTCATAACCAATATAAAAAATATGTGTGTGGTCTCATTATGATGGGTGACCTGCCCGAGTGGAAAAGAGAAAGAGTGGTCTCATTCTTTGGGTGACCTACCCAAGTGGAAAAGAGAAAGAGTGGTCTCATTCTTTGGGTGACCTACCCAGGGAAAAGGATGGCCTCATTATTATGGATGACCTACCCAGGTAAAAAAAATGGAGAATGGTCTCATTCTTATGGGTGACCTACCCAGAAAATATGGTCTCATTGTGATGGGTGACCTACCCAGAAAATATGGTCTCATTGTGATGGGTGACCTACCCAGAAAATATGGTCTCATTGTGATGGGTGACCTACCCAGAAAAAGGAAGAGTGGTCTCATTCTTTGGGTGACCTACCCAGGGGAAGGAATGGCCTCATTCTTATGGGTGACCTACCCAGATAAACAAAAAATGGAGAATGGTCTCATTCTTATGGGTGACCTACCCAGAAAATATGGTCTCATTGTGATGGGTGACCTACCCAGAAAAAGGAAGAGTGGTCTCATTCTTTGGGTGACCTACCCAGGGGAAGGAATGGCCTCATTCTTATGGGTGACCTACCCAGATAAACAAAAAAATGGAGAATGGTCTCATTCTTATGGGTGACCTACCCAGAAAAGTATGGTCTCATTGTTATGGGTGACCTACCCAGAAAAAGGAAGAGTGGTCTCATTCTTTGGGTGACCTACCAAGGGGAAGGAATGGCCTCATTCTTATGGGTGACCTACCCAGATAAACAAAAAAATGGAGAATGGTCTCATTCTTATGGGTGACCTACCCAGAAAAGTATGGTCTCATTGTGATGGGTGACCTGCCCAAGGAAAAATGTGAAGTGCGGTCTCATTGTAATAGGTGACCTACCCAGAGAAATATGGTCTCATTGTGATGGGTGACCTGCCCAAGGAAAAAGGAAGAGTGGTCTTATTGTATGGGTGACGAACCCGAGAAAAATGATGGTCTCATTGTATGGGTGACGAACCCAAGAAAAATGATGGTCATTGTATGGGTGACCTACCCAGGAAAAATGATGGTCTCATTGTATGGGTGACGAACCCAAAAAAATGATGGTCTCATTGTATGGGTGACCTACCCAGGAAAAAAGATGGTCTCATTGTATGGGTGACGAACCCAAGAAAAATGATGGTCTCATTGTATGGGTGACCTACCCAGGAAAAAAGATGGTCTCATTGTATGGGTGACGAACCCAAGAAAAATGATGGTCTCATTGTATGGGTGACGAACCCAAGAAAAATGATGGTCTCATTGTATGGGTGACGAACCCGAGAAAAAAGATGGTCTCATTGTATGGGTGACGAACCCAAGAAAAATGATGGTCTCATTGTATGGGTGACGAACCCAAGAAAAAATGATGGTCTCATTGTATGGGTGACGAACCCAAGGGGAAAGAATTCTGTAAACTCCATGCTTTTCTAAGAAATGGTTTCAATATGAGGTCCCTTCTAGCGACCTTCCTTGATGAATGTCGAAGTACGAGATCCCTTCTGGCGATCTCAAATAACTTGGAATCCCATCTGGCGATTCCTTTTATTCAAAGCTGAAATATTAGGTCCCTTCTGACGACCTCCATCGAAATATGAGATCCCTTCTGGCGATCTCCTTTAGCCAAACAACTTGGAATCCTATCTGGCGATTCCTTTTATACCAAAGCTGAAATTTGAGGTCCCTTCTGGCGACCTCCATTGATGAATATCGAAAACGAGACCCCTTCTGGCGATCTCAAACAACTTGGAATCCCATCTAGCGATTCCTTTTATTCAAAGCTGAAATATGAGGTCTCTTCTGGCGACCTTCATCGAAATATGAGATCTCTTCTAGCGATCTCCTTTAGCCAAACAACTTGGAATCCCATCTGGCGATTCCTTTTATACCAAAGCTGAAATTTGAGGTCCCTTCTGGCGACCTCCATTGATGAATATCGAAAACGAGACCCCTTCTGGCGATCTCAAACAACTTGGAATCCCATCTGGCGATTCCTTTTATTCAAAGCTGAAATATGAGGTCCCTTCTGGCGACCTTCATCGAAATACGAGATCCCTTCTGTCGATCTCAACAACTTGGAATCCCATTTGGTGATTCCTTTTTACCGAATGCTGTCCATGTCGTTCTTCCTGCTGGCAGGGTTTGAAAACCATTATCTTCTCTTCTTGTTGTTCTAGAATCAACTCAATGATTCTTTCTTCGTCCATAATCTTGTTGGAATGCGCTACGATCTCCTCCTGTAACGATCCAAAAAACATATATGCAATGATTTATGATTAGATGCAATGCATGCATTCATACCTGGTTTTGAAACATAGGTCCCAGCCTCTTCTTCTAGTTCATGAGACTCCCTCTTAACATGAACTTGCTTTTGAAGTCGTATGCTGGACTTATCTCTCGTGTTGCCTATCATATTCTTGGAGAAGAAGTCTTTGACTTTCTTCAAGTAGTTCTTTTCTCAAAATGTATGACTTGTATTTGCCTCTCTGTCATGCTTTTGTCAAATGTTTTAGCTTGGTTTTCAAATCGTAGGCTTTCGTAAAACTTTTCATAAAACATCTCGTCTTGCCCCAGTGTAGGGGTGCGATCCTAGTCTGGGTTTTTATATAGAGAAGAAATTCATTTCGACTCAAAACAAAACCACCAACAAAAAACTCTTTAGAGAGTGAAAGGACAATAATGATGTGTTTTTTTTTTTTTTCAAAAATGCACATTGTTTAGGATTGATAAACTCTATTTTTGTCTTGAAAGAAAATTTACAGGTGATGTATCAATTCATTATGTTATCCAGAGGTGAGGTTGTATTTCAAGGGTAGCTTTTCTTAAATTTCATATTAAACCATTTTATGATACTTTATTTGTAACCACTCAACTTGTTCCAAAAGTGCATAATCTCATCATTTATTTAAAGAAAAGGTAGGCTCAAAGATAAAATAAAAAATCTGGCTGATAAAATGAGCTCTGAATGCTCACTAGAGAAAATAAAAGCAAAGACAAAAGCATGCTAAGGCAAATAAAGTTGTTTTACATTTTGAAAACTACGAGAAGTTCTTGGGTCAACCCGTTCTGAAACTTCTTCTAGTGTGTGGAAAGTCAACCGAGGCAATGCTTCATCTTCCTTCCCCATTTGCGTTTCCTTGTCTTCTCCTTCGATCTCGCCTTCTTCATTATTAACGATTCTTGACCAAGGTTTTCCAACCTTTATCCCCTATCACTTTTGTAATGACCAGGCAATGGATTTGAACTGATATTGGGGTGCGTCTTCAAATGACACCCATCCTATCTTGATGAGCTTCAACAACTTGTTCTTGAAACCATAGCACGTTTCAAGACAATGCCCGGGAATACCAGCATGGTACTCGCAAGTCAAATCAGGCTTATACCAGATGGGGAATGGTGGCTGTAGTGGTAATGTAGGGATAGGAGCTATTTGTCCAATGCTTAGTAGTTTGGCATATATGTCCTTTAGAGGCATGGGTAATGGCGGTAGTTGTTCTGAAATGTATCTTGTGTTTGGTCGTTGGTGGTTGTTTTGGGTGTTTGACTGGCCATTTGCTCGATTAGGGGAAAAAGGTTTGTTAAAGTTTATGTGGGCCACATGAGAGGTAGGTATTTGTGGGTTATATGAATCTGTTATCTTGTCATTGGACCCACCTTCGAAGTTGTTAACGGGACCTTTCATTTTTCTTCCGAAAATACCCTTTGTCTCCAATGGCTCAATTATGCGTCCAACTTTAATCCCTTGCTCTATTCTTTCCGCTATGCGTACAACATCATAGAAATGTTGAGATGAGCTACCCATTAAATGCTCATAGTAGGGTGCCTTGGATGTGTTGGCGAACAAAGTCACCATCTCTGTTTCTATCAAAGAGGGTTGCACATGAATGGCCTCGTCCCTCCACCTTTGCGCATAAGCCCTTACTGATTCTTGGCTTCTTTTTTTCCATTGACATAAGGCTCGTTCGATCTGGAGCAATTTCCAAATTGAACTTGTATTGCTTAAGGAAAGCCTCAACTAAATCCTTCCATTTCTTGATCTTGGCATTATCCAGCCTCATGTACCAACTTAGCGCCGACCCCGATAGACTATCTTGGAAAAAGTAGATCAGTAACTTATCGTCATGAATCACCTCAGCCATCTTATTGCAATAAGATCGAAGGTGAGTGTTTGGGCATTCCAACCCAGTGTACTTTATAAACTCCGGTATCCTAAATTTTTTGGTACCGTGATGTTTGGTACCAAGCATATTTCAGATGCTCGCATGGGGTCAAACCAGTCATTTCCCTCGACTGCTCTTAACCTTTCTTCCAAGGCTGATATCTTGTCATCGTTCATAAATCTGGTGGACCTATTATCGGGAGGCCTTTCCACAGTGATGTGAGCTTGAGGGGGCTGAATGGGAATGGTAGGTGCAAAGTGCTGCCCCGTCACTGATTCTGCCCCCAAGTTCTGAGATGCCCCCGGAACATGAACTGATGGTGCTCATATGGTGGTTGGGTAGACGTTCCCTCCCCGTTCTTGACTCTTAAAAGTTGCTCAAGCAGATTGGTCAGTCGAGAAACTTCATTTTTCACAGATTCCAACTCGGTCTGGTAATGCGACTCTAATTAAGCTCTTTCTTCGTTTTCCATTCTTGATATGGACCGGGTTTGGTGGACTCTGGATGTGGGACCTATGTTTCACGATCTGGAATGCATGTGATGCATAAGTGATGCGCGATGAGTATAATATTGCAAAAAGATACATAACCTAAGGACAAGCTCTATTTATTAAGTTAGAGTGGGTAAGTTTTCTATCTGGTCTCGAACGGTCTCATATCTGCCCAGTGACGTTCTTCGTAAAGAAGTATGGGGGCGTTGCTAGGAACAGTTAAGACACGTATGTCCACCATTACCAAGCAGGCACTCAGATATGAGTTGGGTGTTTCACGCATTTAAACCCTGACCAATAGTCCTAGGGTAAATCGCTAATTCCCCACTTAACTTAAGGCTTGTGTGTGCTTTTCAAAATTAAGGCAAGTGATGCATGAGACAATTGTATATAATGCATGAATAAATACGCGTAAAAATAAAAACAAATACACGATTAAATAAAAGGAAAGGCATATAAAAAATAAGCACATGCAAACACAAATAAATCAGACAAAAACAAAGCTTAGTCTACAAGGTCCCCAGCGGAGTCGCCATTCTGTCGCACCCTAAAAAAAAAATCATATTCATCAAATGCGGGTTCGACTGGCGAATTTGTTTTATTTTTGGTTCTTTGGAGTCGCCACCTAGTATTTTGGTCACTAGGAACCTAACTGGTCTCAGAGATTGAGTACGGGGACTGGTTGCGTAAAGGGAAGGTATTAGCACCCCAAATACGCCCTACCTAAGGTAAGCTGCATTGTTTTATTGTCTGATAAAAACTAAGGTGTTATTGTACTTCTAGTCGTTGGTCTGTCTATGGTTCAAGAAAAATCCTCCTCGGTAAGGAGGTCTTTTATCTTATCGGGTAAAATCCTAACCGTTCTAACGTCTATACCAAATTTTATTAATAATATTTAGGAATACGTTTTACGTATAAATTCGTAATCCCAAATACTAAAAGAAAACAGAAAGATTTTTTTTAGAATTTTTGAAATATTGGCCTAGTTCTCATGGCTTAAATAAACTGGTTATTAAAGCCAAAATGCATGCTAATACATATATTGTTTTGAAAATTTCCTTTGTTGTGTGAAAATATGATATTATAATATTTATATATATATATTGGAGAGACTAGGCCGTATTTTAAAACAAAAACAATTTTTTTTTGGAAAATATTATTTTTTTATGCTTTTGACGAAAATCAGATATTTTTAATACCGAGCTTGTATCTTTACGGTATAAAAATACAACCCAATATTAATCTACTTTTGATAAAAATATGCAGAAAAATCAAACAACATTTTTAGGGACTTTTTAGAATTTTTTTGAAAGCAAAAAACATTTTTTATTCTGAAAATCTTTGATATTTTGACAAAAACCGGCTATTTTTAACACTGGTTTTGTATCTTTACGGTATAAAAATACAAACCAACATTAAACCATTTTGACAAAACTATGCAGAAAAATCAACAATATTTTTTAAGATGTTTTCAAAATTGTTTTTTTAATTATTATATTATTTATATATATACATATATTATAACATATCATAATATATAAAATATAAATATATAATATATTATATTATGGGGCTGGGCTGACCCAAATAAATGGGCCAGGCTCAGCCCAAAAAAAAAAAACACACGGGCCGACCTCGGCCCAGAACGCAATTGGGCCGATCTCGGCCCAAGATCTCCTACAGTCTGGGCCCGGACCGGCCCAGACTTGCAAGGTTGGGCCAGCATCGGGCTGGCCCAACACCCTCGGCCCAGCGGGGGGGAATTAATTTTCTTCCCCCCCGCCTCCTGCATGCAAAACTTTGCATGCAGGAGGCAACGCCTGCTTCGAAAACAAAGGGGGAAGAAGAAAATGTACCTGGCGTGGAGGAGGCGGTCGTGGTGGTGCTGCGGTGGCGTGGCTCGTGGGCGGCGGCGCTGCAGCTGTTTCCAAGCGTTCGGTTCGCTCTCTCTCTCTCCTCCTTTCTCCCTGTTTCGGTTCTCTCTTTTTCTTTTATTTTCAGTTTAATTCCAGTATTCCCTTCTCTTTCTCTCGTGCCTGCTCTCTCTTCTCCTCCCTTCTCGGGTCTCTTTCTCTCTATTCCTCTCGGGTCCTCTCTCTCTCCTCTCTCTTCCGGTCCTCTCTCGGGTTTTCTTTTTCTCTTTTCGGTTTTCTTCCCTATTTATAGGGGCAGAACCGTGGGGGACCATGGGGTGTAACGGCTGGTCGGCCAATATCTAAAGGTGGTGGGGGCGAGGAGAGAGAGAGGCGCGGGAAGATTTTCGAATTTTTCTCTTCTTTCTGTTCTGTTAAACGGGGGGAAGGAGGAAGATGAACAGTGTCGTTCAAAACGACACCGTTCTGATCTTCCTCTTTTTTTTTTTTTTTTTTTTTTAATATATGAAACGGCGTCGTTTTGGGTAAAACGCGTCGTTTCATTTAAATGGTTAAACTTCAAATCAGTCCCCCAAATTCGGTCCCCGCCCCTCTTGTTGGCCGCCTTTTTCACTTTGGTCCTTGGCCTCTGATTTATGCAATTGAGCCTCTAATTGATCAATAAACTTCCAATTTCTTCAATTAGGCCCTGAACCGAATAATTGCAGCCCCTCCATTTACGCGCCTCTTCCAATTTGGGTCCCTGGTTTCGGATTTTCTTAATTAAATCCCTAATTGGCCCTTAAACTTCAATATTTATGCAATTAAGCCCCTGATTTGACCCAATAAATTCCTAAAAAATATATTTGGCCCCAGAACTTAAATTTCTCCAAATTAAAGCCCAAATTGACTTAAAAATCAATTTTTCTTGCAATCAAAATCTTCTATAAATTCAAATAAAAATCCAATTAAGTCCATAAAAATCCAATTAAGTCCATAAACATCCAAATTTGGGCTTTTCTCCTCAAAATTCAAATTTTCCTTCTCAATAGGGCTTTCATCCTTCAAGAATATACTGTCAAAAATTTAATCCTTGTATTTTTGAATTTCTTGACCAATTTTCTGACTGTTTCCTGAGCGCTTCTGCCTTCTGTTATTTTTTCTAAACTCTTTTGGCTATTTATTTTATTTTTCAGGGGGACCCAAAAATGGGTTACAACACTCAACATTTTAGCAATCTTTTCACAAAACTCGGTGCAATCCTCAATGTGATGTCCCTCTCTTCCATGGAACTCACAGTAGTCACCTCTCTCCAATTGGCTTACCACCTTTACCGCTAGAAATCCTGATTGGACTAACATGTCGTACAACCTTTTCATCGGCACCTTCAACACCTTGCATTGATTTCCCACTTCGATCATGCCTATTCCGCCACTGTTTGGAACATGTTTAGGCAATGGGTTTGAATTGACATTGGGCTTGTCTTCAAAAGATACCCATCCTAACCTAATAAGTTCTGATAACCTCTTCTTGAATGCATAGCAGGTTTCAATCCCATGCCCGGGATTACCCCCATGGTACTCACAAGTCAAATCGGGCTTGTACCAAATTGGGAATGGTGGTTGTATGGTAGTGTAGGGATAGGAGCTATTTGTCCAATGCTCAAAAGTTTGGCATACATGTCCTTCAAAGGCATGGGTAATGGTGGCAATTTTTCTGAGGTGTATCCTGAGTGGGGTCTTTGGTAATGATTTTTGGTAGTTTGGTTGGTTATTTGTTTGGTTAGGTGAAAAAGATTGGTTAAAGTTTATGCGTGGGGATTGAGAGGTAGGTGCTTGTGGGCTGTGGAAATTTACTTTTTTGCCTTTATACCCGCCTTCCAAATTGTTAACGTCCCCTTCTCTTTTCCTTCCCATAAAACCTTTCTTCTCTAAAGGCTCCGCTATGCGCCCTGCTTTAATTCCTTGCTCGATTCTTTCCGCCACACGTACAACATCATAGAAATGTTGAGATGAGCTACCCATTAAATGCTCATAGTAAGGTGCCTTGAATGTATTGGCGAACAAAGTCACCATCTCCGTTTCTATCAAAGGGGTTGCACGTGCGTGGCCTCGTCCCTCCATCTTTGTGCATAAGCCCTCACTGACTCTTGGCTTCTCTTTTCCATCGACATGAGGCTCGTTCGATCTGGAGCAATTTCCAAATTGAACTTGTATTGCTTTAGGAAAGCCTCCACTAAGTCCTTCCATTTCTTAATCTTGACATTATCCAGCCTCATGTACCAACTTAGCGCAGATCCCGATAGACTGTCTTGAAAAAAGTAGATCATTAACTTATCGTCATGAATTACTTCAGCCATCTTGTTGCAATAAGATCGAAGGTGAGTGTTTGGGCATTCCAACCCAGTATACCTTATAAACTCTGGTATCCTAAAATCTTTTGGTACCGTGAGGTTAGGTACCAAGCATATTTCCGACGTTCGCAGGGGGTCAAACCAATCATTTCCCTCGACTGCTCTTAACCTTTCTTCTAATGCTGATATCTTGTCATCATTCACAAAACCCGTGGACCTATTATCGGAAGGCCCCTCGGCTGTTAAATCTACAGTGATATGAGCTTGAGGGGGCTGAATGGGAATAACAGGTGTAAAGTGCTGCCCCGTTGCTGAATCTGCCCCCATATTCTGAGATACCCCCGGGACAGGGGCCGACGGTGCTCCTATAGGTGGTTGGGTAGATGTTCCCTCCCCATTTTTGGCTTTTAAAAGTTGCTCAAGCAGATTGGTCAACCGGGAAACTTCATTTTTCACGGATTCCAACTCGGTCTGGTAGTGTGACTCTAACTGAGCTCTTTCTTCGTTTTCCATTCTTGATCTGGACCGGGTTTGGTGGACTCTGGATGTGGGACCTATGTTTCACGATCTGGAGATGCATGCATAGATGTATGAGAAAATGTATGATTGTTGTTGCTACCCAATTTTTGACCCATGTTTTTGATATATTTTCAAAAAAATTCCAAAAATAGAGAAAAACAAAGAAAATCCAAAAAATATGTTTTTTAATATATTTTCATCATTTTAGCATTTTCAACGTCGTCCAAAAAGAATTTAATTTTTCAAAAGATTTTCAAACGCGTTCGACTTTTCACGCGTCGTTTTTAAAATCATTGATTTTCCTCATCGAGTTGACGTTGATATTGCTCGTTTTTCAAAAAAATACAAAAAAAAAACAAGAAAAAATCAAATTTTACAAAAAAAAGAAAGTTAAGGGACCAATTTTGAAAACTTGGCAATATTTTTTTGTCTATAAATACTGGTTTCTAACACTTACAAAGGGGGGGACAATTTTTGTAAAGAGGGGAGAAACACAAAAAAACCCTAAAAACTTATCTCTACCCAAAGGCAGCCGCCGGAGCCCCCCAGCCCCTTTGATTTTTTATTTTCTACTCCTTCTCCAGCCGAAACCAGAGAAAACAAAGCCACCCCTGGCCGTTGATTTTACTCAGCCGCAACAAACCGACAGTCTCCTCTCTTTCAAAACCAAACCGGAGCAGCCAATCTGTTTCCCCAAGCCACAAATCTGCCCTCTCTCACCTGAAAAAGACCAACGGCCACAGACCCATCAACGCCGAACCCCCTCCCTCAGCCAATCGCAGATCTGCTCTCCTCCATTCTGCCCCAGCGGCTGCAGCAGCGGCGCCGTCCTTCTCCTCTCAGCCGACCCGTCGGTCTCCTTCACCTGGCCGACACCACAGATCTGCCCGTCTTCTGCATCCCGCAGCAAAGACGACCCCGCAGCCGGTCCTCCACCACGCACGGCTGCAACAAGTAGCTCCAGCACCACCGAGAGCACGACCTTCCACCGCTCACAGAAACCAACCGACCACCATCAGCACCGCCATCGATCCCCCCGCAACTGAAGAACCCAGCGGCGACGCCCCCTTTCTCAGTCTTTCCTCTTCACTGCCGCCTGAAACAGAGAAGGAGAAGCCAGATCGGACAAGAAGAAGCAAAAAGAAAACCGAAGCAGATTTGAAGGAGAAGAGAGGCAGATCGGGAAAACAAAAGAAATAAAACAAAAAATAAAATCGACTGCTTTGTTGCGTTTCTTTCAGTGTTTGTGCAGGTCACCGCCGGCGAGAAAGAAGGGAGGAACACGTTTTCAGACCCCTGCTGCTGGATTTTTTACGGCGGCGCGTCAACCCACGCGCCGCCAGTGGCGTGGCGCGTGGAGCAGACGCGCCGCCACTGTTTTCAGCCCCAGAATCATGCGAACACTGTTCCCGTGGCTGCACTGCCCCTGATTCTATTTTTTAGGGGTTTATTTTGTAATTTTAATGGAATTTTTTGTTTAGTTGTTTTAAATTTGTAATTTGTAATGTGATGTACAAAAAGAAAAAAGAAAAGAGAGTGATAAATAACAACAACAAAAAAAAAAAGAGAAATGTTTGTGTGTGCTTGTATGGTTGTTTTTTTTATTTTAAAAATCAAAAAGGACAAAAAGAATTATTTGTTAATTTAAATATGGTTAAATATCTCAAGGACAAATAAAATCAAGTTGTATTTTCCATGAAAATATGAGGACAAGTTTCTACATATATTCGGGGATTTAATAACTGATTTATTCAAGCCTAAGAATTTAATTAATATTTTAAATTTTCAAATCACATCAGAACACGAAGCAGCTTATCTCAGGTAGGGTGTGTTAGGGGTGCTAATACCTTCCCTAACCACAACCAGTCCCTTACCCATGATCTCTGACAAGACCAGTACATCAGGTTTCCTAGTAGCCCTCAATAAATTACTAGGTGGCGACTCCCACGAACGAATTCAAAGCAAACGCAACAACGAGAAAAATCGCCAGCCGATGCCGCGCGCCTGATTGATTTTTTTTTGGGGTGCGACAATTGTGATGGATGCATGCATGTTTTATTGTGAACGAAAAATAACCATCCCATTATAAGCATTCTCTTGTCACATTGCTTTGATAGAAGTTCTGCCTTTCGAGTCGTTTTGCTAGAATCATGTTCACCAAGAGACAGATTTTGCATAAGAAGATGGGTCAACGCCCTTTTCATTAATGCTTGGATAAAAATACATTTTAAAAAATACAACATGCTAATCTCTTTCCTCCATAAACTCCTTAGCCAAAGGTAAGAAAGCAAAGCCGCGGTTCTCAATCTTCCCTAAAAAGGCATCGGTTTCGGCTAGGCTTCGGCGATAGCGAATGATGTCTCCTCCCACATTCCGTGCATTGATTCTAATAATTCGAGCATGTGCAGCAGCTTCGTCCATTTGCTCATCGGTTTTGGTCATTTTTTCTATGAGCAACATGTTTGTTCTGTTCAAAGCAATGTTGTTGGCGTCGATTCGATCCTTGTGCTTTTCCGTTGCTACTAGCTTCTCATCCAAATACTTCGACTTTTCGCGTTCTTTGTCGAGCTTTATCCTTGCAACTTTTATCTCACTCCTTTTGGCTGCTAACTCCGCTTTAACATCCTCGAATCCTCCCCTTTTGCTTTCCAACTCTATATATTTCTTATTCAAATCCTTATACCTCCTAATCCTATCCATTAGTTCGAATTGCATTTGCACAAATTTTTCTTGGTAATATTTTGCACTTTCTTGGCAATCGCTAAAGTCCATCTCCATTGCTTCAAGTTCAGAACAACTTTGCATCCAATCCAAACTCAACCCTTTAAGCTCATTCTCACTCCTTTCCCTAGCAATCTTCTCCTCAACCAACTTTAACTCAAGCTTGGTTATTTTCGCATCTCTAGACTGTATTTGCTCATTCTAGAAATGTTCTCCTTTTATCCTCTTCTAGCATCATTCCTTCCAACGTCGCCTTGTCCTTTCTGCTCTTGCTCAACTCTATTCTTAGTTTGTCCACTTGCCTTCTCAATTCACCGTTAACCCTCTTTCTTTTGAGGGGTTCCTCTATGGTTTGAGGAGATTTGACTTCTACACGAGGCATGGCTTGAAGCAGCTAAATCATCTTCAATATTAACCTCTTTTCCCTTAATAGGCTCCTCTATAGCGCAAGGCATGCTGAAGCAGCTGAGGCTCTCCATTTTACATATCCTTCGCTCACACCTGGATCTCTCAAACCTTCTATTTCCACCAACACTAGATGCTTCCAATCTTGTTTGATGATCTCCAAAACTTCTTTTGCCATGGGATCTTTGAACAGACCAAAGAATTGAGCAATTCCCATAGTTCTGGGAACAAACTGTATGCCCCCAAATTGTCTTACCACTAAAGTCGGAGCATAACTCACATAACCCGTAATCCCCACCAATGGTACCCAATGCCTTTGTCCACAACTCATTAGGACCTTCGTTGTTGTTACCCATGGTGCTCTCCATTTAAAATCGCTATTAGGTAATCCTTCCAATTTATCAACCCAACCCTGGTTGTCTAGATCTCCCCATTTCTTCTTCTTCCACAATCTTTAGGGGTTTTGAGTGAACCACCAAAAATTATTGAAGACAGGTTTCTTTGTTTCGATATGGCTCACCATCCAAATATACAACAGTTGCGTGCAGCATCTCATTGCTCCTTTTCCAGCTTTTCTACAATGGTTAAGTGTCAAAAATGTTTCGGCTAAGATAGCAACCACTGGATTGATCTGTGTGCTCTCATACTCCACATAAGCAGCGGCGGCCTCCAAGCTTACTAAACCAGTCTGACTTGGGAACAACACAAGGCCAAATATACCTAAGGCAATCAATCTCTCTTTTTCTACTTCTGACTCCTTTTCCAACTCTAGCATCCTCCATTTCAAACCGGTGCCATTCTTTTCCAGAAACTTTTCCAAGTTGGAGATTCTGAGCAGTTTTGACAGCTCAGGGATGATCTTGTCGGATCTCAAAGGAGAATAAATCCGATACAGGTCATTCGGAAACTCGGTCAACAATCCATATTCCTCAATCGTGGGGCACAAGTCTATGCTTCCAAAGGAGAAACATCGGTATTCTGGATCCCAAAAATGAACTAAGGCTCGCACCGCTGGGCTTAACACTTCTACCTTTGCGATTTCCATCAAACGTCCGTATTTCCTAAAAAATGCATCTTTATCCACATTCTGAAAATGAGTCGTTAACTTGTTCACCTCATTCAATATGCAATTCAGGTTCTTGATTGGCGACATCTTCTTAGCATCGCTTGTAAGGCAGTCTCCTTCAATCAATTGTGACAGTTCAGAATTCTTTCCATACTCTATGGAAGATTTGGTGATGGTCATTTCGTTCATAAATCCTGTAATTCAAAATGCATGGGGGGTTAGTCTTGTTTCGATGCAAAAGATTTATATCGGAACATACGCCGGGAACCACGTTCCCCAGGTCTCTTCTCGGGGTCCATCGGCGGGGACCACCGCATCGATTACCACGACGGTTATGGCCGTGGAGAGGAGCGAGAGGGTGAGTGCGTGTCGTTTCACGGTAACAGTTTTGCCTGTTTCAGGGGCTCGAGGGATTGTGGAGAGCGGATGAGGGAGAGTGATTTACTGTGGTGTGGTATTTGTAGGGGGATTTGATTTTGACGCAGTGCGAATGTATTGTCTGGAGCACCGACATGGGGGCCATACTGGTTGAAAAACAATTTTGGAAAGTAGCATAAAGAGAATTGTTTTTTGGTTTTTCTTTTTCTAAAAATAACACAGAAAAAGTGTTTTTGCAATAGAGGTTTCTCTTAAAATAATTTTTAATTAAAAAAAAAACTAATCAATGATTTCAAATTAATGTGTAAAAAAACTTAAGGCGTTATTAATATAGATGCATATTTAAAGCAATGTGCAATAAAAAGTAATAAAAACGGATTTAAATATACATTCTATTATTTAATTAAAAATGGCCGATATGCTGCATTATTTTTTAGTTTTGATGATGAATGATAAAAATAAGGCCTGATATGAGTGTTTAAATTTTAATTTAAAATATGATTCAAATAAAAATATTTTAGTTTTTTTATTACTAAAACATGATCCAAATATAAATATTCTTTAAAATCAAGAACAAAATAAATTTTTAGATAAAAATTAAATATCCAGAAAATATATGGGTTGTATTACAGGAGAAAGTACAATCAAGATAACTAAAAGCACTTTGCAAATTTAAGACTAATCATGAAGTTTCTTTGTTTTTCACATTTTGTTCCTTTCTCTTTCAATTTAGATTTTGAACTTAACAAAAAATATTTAGATGGTAGATAATTATTTGATATTATTATTAAATCCAGGCTAGTAGATCAATTTTAAACCCTCTCAATCAATTTTAAACAGTGTGAGAGTTTTTCCAAACATGATTTAGTCAATTTAACTGGTTCAAATATAATTTAATCGTGACTAGTAAAAAAGTTTGAAGATAAAATTAAAAGAAAATAAAATTGATAGAGAAAAAAAAAGGATGAAAATTTTCATTGTAAGATTTATTTACAATTTACATATCAAAGATAATAAATTCATACTGGGATAAGATATATTTTTTAAAAAATATATTGTTGATAGCTAAATTTTGTCCCTATAATGTTTCTCTAATTTTTCCTTGCATCTTTAATTTGATCAATCTTATCTTTAAATACATTATACAGTTCTAATAATATTTATCATTCGGCAGGAGATGTTTAGACAAGTCCACTAAAATTAGTTTTGAAATTGATAATAAATGTAATTTTGACATGTTGATTTAAAAATCTCATAAATAAAAAATTAACATATTAAAGAATAAAATAAATCTCTAATTTTAAGATAAATCATCAAAGAATAGCAAAAACAAAAATATAAATATAGAAAAATAGATACAATGATCGCTAGAGAGCATAATTATGATGTAGACGGAACAACACAGCATTAACAACAAGTATAAGCAAAATAAAATTCTACTAAATAGGGTTAATATACAAAAACTCTCAATTCAAAATCTTATTACTTAATATTTTCTGTCACACCCCCACAAAAATTTTTTATAAAGGGCACGACATCGGCTGGCGATTTTCGTTGTGTTCTAAGGATTTGGTTCTTTGGAGTCGCCACCTAGTATTTGGTCACTAGGAACCCTAACTGGTCTTTCAGAGATTCTAAGGCAAGGGATTGGTTGCGTAAAGGGAAGGTACTAGCACCCCTAATACGCCCTACCTAAGGTAAGCTGCTTGGTGTTTGGTTTGCTCTATAGTCTATGGTGTTGGTGTTTTCTAATCCCGTCAACTCGTAAATCGCAAGGAAAAGAGAATAAAAAAAACGAAGAAAATTTCACAATTCTTAAAAAAACAATTACTTTTCACGACTCGTAAACCGTGGAGAAAAAAATTTAATTTTTGAAATGTTCTCGATCGCAACCAAAGCTTCTTTCAAACATGTGCGTTGATTTATTACTCCCGATAATATTTTGGATGTTCGTCCTTTTAAGGATTTCTTCATCCAAACATTAGCGGTGAACAATAACCACAACTTCTCCTCCCAAAATAAGATTTTTATAGTTTTTGGAATATTGGCCAATACCCTTTGGAGTTTTACAAACAGGTTGTAAAATCCACAAATGCAAGAAAATGATTTGTGTTTAAGAAATCCATGCGAAAACACATTTTCAAAAACTTCCAATATTTTTTTTTTATATATAAAAAGAACATTCAAAACATGTTAGTGTATTGGCCGTATGCAACACGCAAAGAAAATATATTTTTTTTTTTGACGAAATCGGGGTATTTTTAATACTGAATTTGTATCTCCACAGCATAAAAATACAAACTAATATTAAGTCATTTTTAAAAAGATGTACGAAAAAAATCAATAATATTTTTAAGGAATTTTTAGAATTTTTTTGAAAGCAAAAAAATTTATCTTTGAAAATTTCAGGTGTCTCGACTAAAATCAGATATTTCAAATACTGATTTTATACCTCCATAGTATAAAAACAAAAATACAAACCCCCTAAAATATATATATATATATATATATATATATATATGAAAGGAAAATAACAACATTTTTTTTAGATTTTTCAGATTTTTTATAAATATTTTATATATATAACATATACACACATATTTTATATTATATATTAATTATTAAGGGGCTGGGCCGGCCCAACTAATTGGGCCGGACTTAGCCTCACAAGTCATTGGGCCGGTATCGGCCCAAGAAAAGTGACTGGCCGATCTCGGCCCAAGAAAAGCGAATGGGCCGATCTCGGCCCAAGAAAGAGAATGGGCCGACCTCGGCCCAAGGAAAAAAAATAACTTGGTCTGGGCCGGACTCGGCCCAGGCCGCCAGGTTGGGCCAGAATCCTTCTGGCCCATATACATGCTTCTGGGCCAGAACCCATCTGGCCCAGAAGAGAAAACAGAACGGGGGGAATTAATTTCCCCCCGTCCCCTGCATGCAGAACAATTCTGCATGCAGGAGACGAAACCTACAGCAGAAGAAGAAAACAAAAGTGCAGGGGATAGAGCGTACCTGGCGGGGCTGGAGACGGTGGTTTGCTGGCAGGGCTGCGGTGGCGTGGCTCGTGGACGGCGGCTCCGGGCGGCGTTGCTGCTGTTTCTAACAATGGCTAAAAATTTCTTCCTCCTCCCCTCTCCTTCGTGTTTTTTTTTTTTTTAGTGGCTGTTTGTTCTCGGTTTGGTTTTGGTTTTTTTGGTTTCGGTTTCCTTCTTCTCGGTTTGTTTCTGTTCTTCTCTCTCTTTCGGGCCTTACTTCTCTTCTCTCTCTCTCTTCGGTTCCTCTCTATTTATAAGGAAAAAAAGGACCGGCGTGCCTTTTGTTAGTGCGCCTTCAATCACGCAACGGCTGGTCGGCCATTGATGCTTTCGGTGGTGGTGGTGGGGGCGAGGAGAGAGAGGCGGGAAGGTTTTCAAATTTTTCATCTTCTGTTGCTGGTAAACCGGGGGGAAAGAAGAAGATGAACAGTGTCGTTCAAAACGACACCGTTCTAGTCTTCTTTTTTTTTTTTTTATATATATATGAAACGGCGTCGTTTTGGATAAAACGCGCCGTTTCATTTAAATGGCCAAACTTCAAATCAGTCCTTCAAATTCGGTCTCCGCCCCTCTTGTTGGCCGCATTTTTCACTTTGGTCCTTGGCCTCTGATTTATGCAATTGAGTCCTCAATTGATTAATAAACTTTCAATTTCTTCAATTAGGCCCCTGAACCGAATAATTGCAGCCCCTCCATTTACGCGCCTCTTCCAATTTGGTCCCTGGTTTCGGATTTTCTTAATTAAGTCCCTAATTGGCCATTAAACTTCAATATTTATGCAATTAAGCCCCTGATTTGACTTAATAAAATCCTAAAAATTATAATTTGGCCCCAGAACTTAAATTTCTTCAATTTAAAGCCCAAATTGACTTAAAAATCAATTTTTCTTGCAATCAAATCCCCTATAAATCCAATAAAAATCAATTAAACCCATAAACATCCAAATTTGGGCTTCTCTCCTCAAAATTCAAAATTTCCTTCTCAATAGGGTTCTCATCCTTCAAGAATATATTGTCAAGAATCCAATCTTTGTATCTTTATACTCCTTGACCAATTTTCTGACCATTTTCCGAGCGCTTCTGCCTCTTGTCATTTTTCTAGCCTTCTTTGGCTATTTATTTTATTTTTTTGCGGGGACCCAAAAATGGGTTACAACATTTTCTTTCTAGTATTCTCTTGAAATTCAAGCTAACCAACTTTGTTTCGTCCCTTTCTATATCTAAGCTCTTCACCGGCTTCGCCGGATCTTGCTAAGACAAACCTTGGATGTTGATGGAGAAAATCCTGCTAGAAACAAGAAGTTGGCAGAGGCAGAATCGGCATCTGTCCTGCCTGCTCGAAAGCCTGTCTTAGCAATCCTGCTTTAGATTGCTAATAAAAAGGATTTATTCCATTCAAACTTCTTAGGTTTGGAAACAATCTTTGGCAAATTTATTTTTAATTAGTCTTATTCATAAAAGTATCCTAAGACAATCATTTAGCTTCGACATTGATGCAATATTTATACCAAAAAAGTCTCTTTAGACGTTTAATGTTTATGTATTGTAAATTTATTTGTATTTATTTTCGTTATACAAAAAGTAAGGTATACCTTTTATATCTACCTATGTATCTAACTAGTCCAAGTTTAAGAGTTTTTCATAAAGAGACAGTACAATACTACTACGTGGATTGAGCCTATGGGTTGATATGAAATATAATTAATTTAGAATTTGAAGCGGTTTAAATTAAATAAATAAATAATTTAGTTGATTTGATAAAAAAAATTTAAGTTGATTTACAGATCAATCAACACCCGGCTCTTAATTTCTAGAATTTTTTTTATAAAAATATATTATTTTTTATTATATTAAAAAATACATTTGAAAATTGACTCAGGATGATCTTTTTAACTCATAACCTGTATTTTATCTTGATCAACTTTATATCAAGTTTTACAACTATGTTAGATTTATTAATTCTTACGGAATTATTTTGGATCCATATCTAATATAAAAATGTGATCCAATATTTAATATTAAAATTGTAGTTGCATAAATCTAATGAGTTTGTAAAGTAGATAATATCATAAAATTATCCTTTATACATGCTACATATAAAGGATGGCAAATAATAATATTATTCAATTCACGATATTACCAACAACCATAATAGCACAAATAAATCATAGCAGACAAAGCAAACACACATATTTTTTCATGGAGTCTCTCACGCACACATCAATGTTCTCTTGACACCACCACATAATTAGACCCAAGCAATTACAAAATAAAAAAGAGGTAGAAGGTTTTCATCACCAAACTTAACATTACCAATTAGCTAAGAAATTGGCTCTATTTCCAACACCCTGGAACACGCACCGCATAGTCCTCCAATACTTGCTGATGGAGTATCATCACCTTCAGAAATCTCATCAATTCTTTTCTCACCTTCAAGTACACTAACGACTTCGGATATTTTAGGCCTGAGAGTAGGAGACAGATTAACGCACTTCATTGCTAACAGCAAAACAGTGAGAGCCTGCTTCCTGTTGTAACTGGATGCTAATTTCTTGTCCACCAAGTCAAGGATTCTTCCCTTATCGTGCAAAACACCAGCCTGCAATTACAAAGCAAGATTGGCTTAGCTCCGAGTAGTAAGGAAATAATCAAGTAAATATTCCTGATTATTTTCTATTCAATAAAAAACAAATCAAGGAATTAAATAATTCTAGGTAATCAAGAAATTATTTCAATCATCCAATTAAAGGATACAATCAACTATATTTTCTATAATTTATTTTATTTTATTTACTTATGTGTCTTGTTATATAATTATATAAACTTCATATGAGTTGAATATAACACATATATCAAATTATTGAATAATAATATCTTTTTTTTATTCTAAATTTCTTCTTAGTATTAGAGTGATCTCTAAATATTAGCTTTTGTTTTTTCATGAGTTGAATGTAACACATATTAATTTATTTGATGTTGACAGAACATGTTTGGTTTGATAATAACTATGAAAAAAAAAAAAACAAAGGGTTTATCCTGTAAGACCCACTTACTTTATCCAGAAGAAACTCAGCTTCTTGGTTTGGTGTGTAATCTGCACTAACTTTCCCGCTAACGATTTCGAGTAGGACAATTCCAAAACTGTAAACATCAGCTTTAACAGTTATTGCTTTTCCCATTGAATACTCAGGTGCCATGTAAACTCTGCAATAAGAGATTAATTATTGGTTAATTAGCTCTTAATTAAAAGAATGGAACTAGTTGTCAATCAATGATCATAATATATACTTACCGCGACCCTTTTGCTTTGATGGCCATAAATGGATCTTCCTCATAACAAAGCGTTGCCAATCCAAAGTCAGACAACTTGGCCGTAAGAGAGTTATCAAGCAAAATATTACTAGGTTTTATGTTTCCATGAACAATCTTGAACCTTTTCTCTTCATGTAAATACTTCAAACCTCGCGCTATTCCCAGACAGATACCAAATCTAGCTTTCCAATCAAGTTTTGTTGTGGAATTTGGTTCTACAAATCAAGGTTATTGATATTAAGTTATTGATATTTGCAAGTACACTATCCTTGTACTAACAGAAGATTTAAATATACAATTACATGAGTTTCACAAGGCAATGCATTAGGTGAAAGAGCAGGATGAAAATCGGGTGATGGCAGTATTACCGAACAACGCATGGTGAAGGGAGCCTTTATGCATATAGTCATATACTAGGAGATGCAGGTCTTTAATAGAATAGCCATCCAACAATTGAACAAGATTCTCATGATGCAAAGATTTCATGTTGAAGATTTCCCTTTGTAATTCATCTTTTCCATGTTGCTTTGATTGGGGAGAAATCTTCTTCACTGCTAATTTTATCTCATTCGGCAATTCAGCCTGTATACACGTGAAATCAATTTACCAGAACTGTGAGAGAAAAAAGTGCATGTTGAAGAACAAATGTTTCAGAAAAGACAATCTGACCTTGTATACTATTCCAAAGCGTCCCCTGCCAATCTCCATTTTGGGGCTGAATTTTCGAGTAGCATCGATTATTTGTTTGAGGGTGAAAGATTTTCCTTGGACCTCAATGGTTATTTCTATTTGAAGAAAACATCAAAGTAAGAATTCTTAAGGTAGTGTGGTGCATAATGATTTTAGATTAGCATGGAGAGGTACCATCCAACTCGCTTTTCCGCAGCCAGCCCATTTTCCACATGAAAGCCAACAGAAGTAGAGGAGCAAATACTGAACCTGCAGTAATCCCTGCAATTTGTGAAGGAGATAGTCCATTGCCACCAGCTTTGAACTCTGGATACAAATAGTGGAAGACAGAAAGAAAAAATTATTTATCCAGATAAAGGGTAGCAGAAATCTTTGCTCAACAAAAATAAAAGAAATGCAACTCTTTACTTGCAGTTACGGAAATGCCTGACACAAGGGGTCCATTCAGATACAGGGCAGCAGTACTTGAATAGGAAAAAGCTGGCTCCGGGAAAGATCCTTTTCCAGCCCAGAAAAAATGGATAGTCAATAGATTATCATCTCCTACATATGCTGGGAAATCTTGGCTCCATGTCTTATCGGTGCCGCTGGCCATTTCTTTTATGTTGAAGTCTGTTAGATTTCTCTTCCCCTGTATCCAAAAGTGGATGTTGAATGATGGGAATGTTTGAAAGAAGTGCAGAAAAATATAGTGGTTACCTGTATATATACATCAAAAACACGTTTCCCTAAATTCGAGTAATCTTCATCATTTTGGTAAACAGTTTCAGCGAAGTAAAGCTTCACAGTGTAATGTCCTTTAAATAAACAGAAGCCGTAATATGTCAGAGAAAGAGGGCAGAGGCGAGTTGAGTTGTATAACTGTGTCTCAGAAGAACCACAAATTCCGTTTTTTATGTAATGACTGGAACCGTTAGTTTCCGAATCAAAGTCTCCAGAACAAGAACAAGAATAAGCCCATTTTTCTTTCAGTGCTATATAGTAATTTAATGTTGAACGGTCTTCTTCAAACACTTTCCGTCAACAATTGCCTTTTCCTCTCCACAATTTATATATAAGGAATCGTCTGCAAAAAATGATAATCAGTACAGAAAATCTGTCCTGCGCAAAATTAAGAGCTTCTTAATAGAGCTTACACTTTGGTTTTCCCTGACATTTATCTTTCAAATCACGTATAGAATTCCTAGAAATAGCAAACAACATTTGTAAGAAATAGCTCAGGATTATTTGTTCTAAATTAATTGCACCATATGGAGGATATTACCATACCTGTATGGTTCACTGCTTGAGTAGGAACAACATGCAAGCAGTTGGTGCACATGATACAAAATGATCAGAAGTTGGAATTTCATAGACAATAATATTCTTGCAAGTGAAAAAAAAGGAAGAAGAAAATGAAGTTGCCGTTATTACATGTTCAGCTTTCGTTCTCCTTTCTTCGGACCATCACGTGGAATTTCAAAATTATTATATGACAAGTCCCTGCAACATTATTGTTTATATATCAAGATTTTATTGAGGAAATCTACAAAAGGGAAAACAACCCATCTGAGCAAAGAGCACAAAGCCATAACATACGCCTTGTCTTCAATGTTATCAGTAACCCAGGAAGGTACGGTGCCATTAAGCATATTTCCTGTGAGAAACCTAAACAAACAAAACCAGTATGAAAACATCCCATGTACTTTTTTAACAGAGTGGCAGAACGATCTTATTATAAGACATCGAGTTCAAGGAATCTCTTTTGCATACATCTTACTTAATTTCAGCTTTTTCATGGAATCTGGTATTCCACCAGTTAAGTTGTTAAAGCTCAAGTCTCTGCAGGATCAAAAAAATGAAAGCAATTAATCGTTATCTTTAATAATTTCATAAAAAAAATAATGGAAAGTTTAGTTTGATTTGATTTGTTTTTAGTTTTTAGGTTAAAATATTCAAGCTCGCTATTGACTTTTTTATTTTTATTTTTTGACAACTTGATATTTTCACTTGAAGTGGAAAATTCTAAAATGAGAACGAAGTGTATGGGAAAGGTTCTTCTTTTACTGGATCACACCACACCTGAGAGTAGTTTTATATATACAAGTTTTTTTACAACAGGATTATTCAATTGACTCTAATTAAGTTGATAATCAAAAAGGGCGCGCCATCGGATCATCCTTTTAAAAGCTTTTTAATCTTCAATGATAATGAAGTGGTACTATTAATCAAAAAACATGCTATCAAATCAAATCTTAGACGAACTATTTTCAACAGCATACAACTTGTTTACTCTAAAAATTGGCTCATTAAGGTTTTAAGATATTCCTTTTGTGTTCAAGGGGAAAATATTAAAAATTAGATTTTTAAAGATTAATAATATAGACCCTAATTTTCTAATCATTAAAAAGATTGATTCTGTAAACACATAATTGATTCTTTAATACCTTCTAATGAATAATGCATGGCCTAAAGGCCCTAAACAAATTACCAAATCGTTTACAAAAGAGGGAATGAAACTTACAGGTATTTTAACGATGACCAATCACCAATGTACCGGGGGATTTCACCACTTATTGAGCAATTCCTTATCACCCTACACAAACCATTGAAGAAGTTGGTGTTGGGATTTATCCAATGCATACATATCTTTAAGAGCCACGTACATAAATATTGAGAATATCATCAAGAGTCACATACATAAATATTGTAACTTCATGATTCTGTTATGCCTATAGTCGTAATATATATATATATATATATATATATTATATATATATATATATATATATTTTAAATTCTCAAACCTGAATCCCAGATACAACTGGTCTTCATAGCATGTAATAGCTCATAAAAAAACTCAAGATCATATAAAGAAAACTAGGCCTAAAAATATATTTATGTAAAAGATCGGTCATAATCCAAATTCTACAACAATAACGCTCCAGACATATATAATTCTAAGTGTATATGGTTTTTTTATTATTTAATTTGAATTTATATTGTTGCTATCTAATTTTTGACCTAATACTTAAAAAAAACAATAAATAAATAAAAAAACACTAAAAACTCAAAAAAATATGTTCTTTATATATTTACATTGTTTTTAGTATTTTTAATGTTGTTTCAAAATAATTAAAAATTTTAAAGATTTTTTGAATGTGTTTGATTTTGAATGTGTTATTTTTTAAATAATTGAATTTTCTTATTGAGTGATATTACTTATTTGTTTTTTTTTTAAATTAAAAATAATCAAAATTAACAAAAAAAGAAAACAAATTGAGAAACAATTGAGACCTAACAATATTCTATTTATAAATAAGAGTCACACAACACACAATAGGGGCAATTTTGAAAACAATAAATAAAGAAACCACAAAAATAATAATCCTAATCCGCTCCCCTCCTCCATAGACCCGAACCAGGCCCTCCAGATCCACCGATATTACCACCCCTCTGCTCTTTCAGCCGCCCCCATCTCTGCTAAACCAAGAACCAGCTCTCTCTCTCCTTCACTCAGCCACCTCTGCCTCTCTGTAATTCCATCATAGATGCCATTCCAGATCACCCCCCTGTTTCCTGGTTTTTCTCAGCCGTTTCCAGCACTGTTTCTGAGTCTATTTTGTAATTTGTGGCTTTCGAAATGTGTATTTAAATTATTGTAAGCAATTTTAATTTTTGTTACATTGGAAACCTGAAACTGGGAGTGGGTGAGTAAACATTGAATGTGTGGTTGGGAGTGTGTTTGTGGGTATTTCTTTTATGTTTTTTGAATGTTAAAAAACAAAAAGAATTAATTTTTTTTTTAATTTGCATATGATAATCTCGTATCTATTTCACATGAAATTTCAAGAATATATTTTGGTATGTATTTTGGGGTTTAATAACTAGTTTTATACTCTTTTTTTTTTAATAACCCGGGGTGTTCGGGCCAGCTTAGCGCACCACGACTAATTCCCGAGCCTACTGAACATCTTGCAAGCCCAGTAGACAGGTAAGGCACCGCGGGGGTGACAGACTGGTGCACAAAGAGGATCGAACTCTGAACAGTCGCAAGGCAAGTCTTGCAGTTGACCACTGAGCTAGACCCTCAAGTTGCACTAGTTTTATACTTTTATTACTTAAAGCCTTGATAATTATTTATGTGATTTTCGAGTGTGAGCTTTAAAGAAAAGCAAAGGAAGGAAAAACTCACAGGTATCTTATTGCCGTCATATTTGCATATTCTGGGAAAGGGAAACCGGTCGAGCTTCTTACATCACTAACATACCTGGAAGAAAAACCATCCAGAATAAAACATGCGTTTATTTCAACCCGGTTAAATTTATAGAGCACTTACAAGCGCTCGAGTTTTGACATGTTAAAAAGAGGTTCAAGAGGCAGCTCTCCTTCAAAATCATTTCCGGAGAGGAACCTGTCATCAGTACACAAAAACACAAATTATTGAATGATATTCTTCGATCATCGACAGTTTCTCAATCAAATAATATTACAGAAAGTACAAGTAATTTCTTACAGGTAAGAGAGTTCAGTCCAATTCGCAATGAACCTTGGTACTTTACCGGTCAAACGGTTCCCAGCTACGCTACTGCAGCCATAGTTAGTTGCTTTTCCTTGGAACAATAATTAAACTGATTGTTGGTTGAAAGAACATGATGAGTTGCACTTACAAAATTTCCAATTGACCCAAAGTAAAGTTGGCGTAATTTTCCGGCAGTTCTCCAGTCAAATTGTTGGAGCTCAACTCTCTACAACAACAAATCAAAAGGATTGTAATTTACCCTTTTTCTATTTTATTTCTCCTCTTACTATCTTCCGTGGTTCTACAAGGTGCTTTTTGAAACTTACAAAGCATATAGAGATCCCAATCTTCCAAGTTCTGGTGGAAGCTGACCAGTGAGTTCATTGAAGCCCAAGACCCTAGTTAAATAAGAGATAAGAAACAAACCAAACTCAATAAGTTAAAAGGAAATTCAAGGAGAATGAAAGAGTGAGCGAGCGAGTTTCTATACATCGACCGGAGATGAGAGAGGGTGCCCAATTCCTTAGGGATTTCACCTGATAACATATTATACCACAAAATCCTGAAAACACCCACAAGAATAAGAGCACAAAACTTGCATCTGAAATGGAAAAAGAATTTAATTCACATTATATGATACTGAAAAAACTGTGATTGGATAACACGTACAGATATCTGAGAGATGACAAATTCCCCAAAGATGAAGGTATGGAGCCATCGAGGAAGTTTCTCGAGAGACGGCTATGCATATGTATTACCATATAAGTTCATTATTACTCAAATAAGAACAATAATTTAAAATTTTATGAAACACAAACTAAGAACTGAAATTAGTTATTATATATGATCCAAAAGCTAAGCAGCTCTTTGTTCATAATCATGCAGGCAACCAAACAAGCATTAGCACAGTTAAGCAATTAGCCAAACAAGGCTACTATCCTAATTACATAGGAGAAAAGAACCAAACAGAACTCAGAAGTTAATTTTTGTGACCATTAACCATAGTTATCATACCATTAACCTTAGTTATAAGACCCAACCCAGGGTTGACCCAGCCAAGAAGCTGAGTCTCAGGTTAATTCGGATTGACCCTAATTACATAGGAAAAAAGAACCAAACAGAACTCAGAAGTTAATTTTTGTGACCATTAACCATAGTTATCATACCATTAACCTTAGTTTATAAGACCCAACCCAGGGTTGACCCAGCCAAGAAGCTGAGTCTCAGGTTATACGGGTTGACCCGGGTCAATCCGAATTAACCCGGAAAAATTAAAAAAATATTTAAAATTTTAAAATTTCAAATAAAAAATTTAAAAAATCAATGTGAATATAAGTTATACACGTTATATAAATAATGAAGTTTAAAATATTATTTCAAAATATTTTTTATCTTACATTAAAAAATATGATTTAATTTTTCCTTGTAAACATATAGTATATATATTAAAAGATTTCAAATCTCAAATTGAAAAAATAAAGCATTCTTTTAGTATTTATATACTAAAATTTGAAAATGGTTAATAACAACTAAAAAATATAATAAAAAGGAGGGGTCTCTAACTAGAAGAAAAAACACATTTGAGAAAAAAAAGGATCTTAACTGGGTTTTGCCGAGTTTTTGCTCATTTCGTTCTTTTATCTTACTTAGACCAGTTCAGCAAAAAAGTCAATCAGGTTCCGGATCGACCAGTAAATCCGGTTCGGGTTTAATAACTATATCATTAACACCTTGCCATGAGAATTTATAAGTATTAAGACCCCAAACGGCTTGCCCTTATTTTCATTTCTAACAAAGCTAATTTGAGTTGAAAATGTTTCCCCAAAAATTCTATTAAAAAATCTTAACTATTACAACTATAAGTTTAATCTATCAATTGCCTATTCAGTAACTTCTTATTTAATTTAAAGAAGGAATTTGAGTTTCTTAACTCAAATTTTCACCATTATAATATAATTATGTAGTTCTAAACACTTTATCTCCTAATGAAAACGAGATCCTAACTATTATTTGATGGAATATAATTTAAAAGAAGTGATTTTAGAGGAAAAAAAAATGTTAGATATAATTTCATAGAACTCTTAAAAACAGAAGTTACTAATTGTATGCTCTTTTCTTACCATAATATATTATTTTTTAAAAGAACAGCAATGGTATAAAATCAACCCCAAATATCCAAGATGTTCGCCTATAATTCATATAATGGATAGTTTTGGTTAGTGCCATTTGTTTTTTTTTCTAAATCGATGATGGATAGTTTGCTTTTAACTATATTAGAAATCATAATTTAGTTTTGAAGCATGACATCTAAATACTTCATTAGGAAAGAAATGAGAATCTTTAAAAAATGGACATGGAATGTTTATGAATAAAAGTCAGTATTAATAAAATACATATAAACACCCACAAGAATAAGAGCATAAAACTTGCATCAGCAATGGAAAAAGAATTTATTTGACACTGAAGATGATACTTAATTATAACTATATGATACTGAAGAGACTGTATTTGACACAAGAGGCTGTGATTGCATGATACTTACAGATATAGGAGGGACGACAAATTTCCCAAGGATGAAGGTATGGAGCCTTTGAGGAAGTTTGTAGAGAGATCGCTGTGCATATGTATTACCATATAAGCTCATTATTCCTCACTAAGAACCAATAATATAAATTTTATGAAGACACACTAAGAACTGAAATTAGTTATTGTATATGATCCAAAAGCTAAGCAACTCTTTGCTCATAACTATATATTAATGGAAGTGGGAAGACATTCACAGTACATTAATGGAAATATATATTATTAATGGAAATATAACAAAAGATTACAAACATTAAATGATGAATCAATACAGATTTCTTTATCAGCTCCCTTGTGTCTAGATGACACTTATTTTATTTTATTTTACTTTTTCGAACACACATCTAAATTATATTTGTAATACACCTTTTCCTCTTTAAAGAAACAATAGAAAAAAAAATTATACTCATATTTAATTTAACATATCTACATATATTAACATTAAAGATTAAAATATTATAAAATTAATTTGGGATAAATTAAATTTGAGATGAAAAGACACACACACAACACACACACATATATATATATAATATATATATATATATATATATATATATATATATAGTCCAAGCTAAATAACTACAGCCCAAAGACCGCATATCCGAGGCAGAAGCTAAATATATCAATTATAGGGATTCTGAATCTTATTTTTGTTAATTTTATTTTAAAATAAAGAATATTTATGGACAAATCACTGCAACAAAATAAACTGCAGTAATAGTATATGACCATGGTACTGGAGATCACTTACAGATAGTTGAGTGAACGCAAGTTCCCCATGGTGACGTCAGGGATGCTACCATCAAGTTGATTGTAGGACAAATCACTGTTTTGGTAACAGAATTGTTATCAATTAGTTGAGCTCAGCATAATATTCGTTTAAATTAACATTGATTTCCCTATATTTCGTGAATACTTGTCAATTTACAAAATATCAATTTTATTTAAAAAAAAAAAAAATTCAACCATCATTAATTTATATGTGTGTAATATATATATGGTTACCCAATAGTAGATAATAAAGTATAATACATGGTCTGTTTTAGAATTTGATAACTTATCCATTTAGTCACTTAGCACTGGAAAATAATAGTAAGAACGTATTTAACGAACATTGGCAACAAAATAAACTGCAATAGTAGTATATGACCATGGTACTGGATCACTTACAGATAGGTGAGTGAAGACAAGTTCCCCATGGTGAAGTCAGGGATGCTACCATGAAGTTGATTGTCGGACAAATCACTGTTTTGGTAACAGGATTGTTATGAATTAGTTGAGCTCAGCATAATATTCGTAAAATTAACATTATCTTGATTATACAGCCGAACTTTTATCTTGATTCTTTTAGAAAAAAAACCGCAGTAGTAGTAAATGACCATGGTACTGGATCACTTACAGATAGGTGAGTGAAGACAAGTTCCCCAAGGTGAAAGGGATGCTACCATCAAGTTGATTGTAGGACAAATCACTGTTTTGGTAACAGGATTGTTAACAATTAGTTGAGCTCAGCATAATATTCGTAAAATTAACATTATCTTGATTATCCAGCCGAACTTTTATCTTGATTCTTTAAGAAAATAAACTGCAGTAGTAGTTATGACCATGATAGTGGATCACTTACAGAGAGGTGAGTGAACGCAAGTTCCCCATGGCCACAGGGATGCTACCATGAAGTTGATTGCTGGACAAATCACTGTTATTAATGTAATAGGATTGTTATCAATTAGTTGAGCTCAGCATACTGATTCGAATGATTATCATCACATGTCATATATATGATACTCACATTTGTTCTAGGTGAACGAGACTAGCCAAGGCTTCAGCGTCGATTTGTCCTTTTAATTCGCGGCTTGAGAGATGTCTACCACCCAAAAATGGCGTCAACATAGAAACCAGTGAGTTATAGAGAGGATGCATTGCCTTACAAAAATAAAAGAAAATTGGATGAAGTTGATGAGGAACTTACAGGCCGGTGACGTGATAAACTGTGCTGTTCTGATCATAACTCCAACTGCAACTGATGCCTTTATCATCACAAGACGAGCGTGAGATTTGTTGAGAAGTATTCCACCTTAACGTGGTCATCAATTCATCCAAAGCCTTTGCTGCCAAACGTTTTTCAACAAAGAAACACATATTTTGTTTAGCAAGATTCAAACAGGTAGCATACCTGATACCTTCATGATCAAAACCATATATTTTTAGCTTCCACAACCTCAAGCTACCTCTAGCTAGCTTCAAATCCGAACTAAAAGGAAAAAAAAGAAAAGAAAAAACTAGTGCTAATTTATTGTCAATTGACTATATAAATCCATCTAGATTTGCTTACTACAATCCTCGTAAAAATCAATTCATCCTTAACCAATCACTTCACTTGATAGTTATAGGAAAAGATGGAGAAGCAGAAAATATCTAAGATATATATGCAGTGCGTAGGCTAGCACTACGGAACTCTCTGCCAGGCTGTGGAAGCACTAGAGAGTGCAAATGGAAGAGAGAAATAGCAGTATCTTGTGCGTAAGGCTTTTCGTTGTTTGGGTCACAAAGATTAAGACCCTTCCTTCCAGCTCAAGTACTGTTCTCTCTTCTTTCTCTTGTTAGCTTGGATCAGTTTCTTGCAAACATGAGTGAGTTTATAGTCTAAACAGTCAATTGAGTTTATATTCTTGAAAACAAATTTTCTTTCTTCTTTTGTATATAGGAGGAAAAGGATATATATGTAGATGGAAAAGTATATCGTGCGTGTGTACCTTCATCTTCAGGCAACTGCGGGCTGTCAGAGGAATTTGTTGATTGACAAACTACATAGCCAAATTGACAAAGAAGAAGAACGGCTATAAAGGAAACAAGCTTAGGAAAGAGCTTAGCCATTACTCTAGCATGCAATGCGCTTCCCACAAGACGTACATATTCTTTATATAGATATTGTTTTTCCGTTCAAACTGTTATTAACTCTGAATCAATTACCTCACATTACCATATTGTCCCTGTCCAAATATCAAAATACCTGAGAATAGTAACTTGCAATATTATGCATGGAGGCCTAACAATTTTGGTTCAAGTAAATTGCAAAATGATTCCAAAGCAGCATTTTTTAAAATTGATTATCTCGTAGTCTTTAAAACGTTGTAAAATTTGCATATTTGAATTCAATTCATGCATAATTAAAGGGTAGTAATTATTCGAATATAATATATAATTATGAGTTATTATGCATTATTAATCCAACACTATTTTTGTTTCTATTATCCATCACTGATCTAGTTGTGTGCCTCACAACTAACCACCTGTCATGATACAATAAGCACGCACTTCTTCCACTTTGTTGCATGCACACTTCCACTTTCAGTCTTTCAAGATTCCACTTTAAAGCTTTATTGGTCGTTACTTGGAGCGGAGCAAATAATTAAATACTATTATCTTGCACTACGTATCAATGTCCACAAATCAGAAAAACAAACTCAAACATGAAGTTCTTAATTCCATGGAAGATTTGTAGTGGTGACTAAATGGTTAGATAATTACCCTCTCCATTTTGTATATGTTCTTCACTGTCGCTTAATTATGAATAGGCAGCAGGAAAATGTAACAGATCAAGATTGAAAACAGAATCACACTGCCAACACTCATGCCACTGCTTCTACATGCAGTGCAAGAATTACTCTTCGCGCGTGTATCTGTCCAAGAATTGCTCTCTGCCCGAGTGAATAGAAAGAGGTAGTAGGAGCCAATCTGAGAAATGAATGATTCTTTCTGTCTGTCACGGGGGGTGTGAGCGCCGACGCAATGTCGTCTGGCGACGGCGGAGGCTCTTATCATGCCTCTTGTGTGAGGTATTGTGTGTTGGAAAAGATTTTGGATTTAATCATAAAATTATGATTAATATTTAGGAGTCGTCACCTAGTATTATGATCATTAGAAACCTATGGTCTGCAAGAATCTGAGTAAAGGACTGGTTGTGTAAGGGAAGACGCATCACCCCAAGTGCACCCTACCTAAGATAAACTACATTGTCATTTGATTGTTTTTTTTTCTAAGTCGGGTTTTTATTCGTTGATCTTTTCTAAGGTTTAAGGCAGATCTTTCTTCATAAGAAAGTCCCTACTTTATTGAGTAAATCCTAGCCGTTCTAAAGTCTGAATTTTAACATATTTATTTACAAATTGTATCTTTAATACCTGACGGTGTACTTTATCGTCTAATTTTACATTCCTCAAATATTAAAATCTACATCTGAATCCTAAAAAAAAATTGGAAATTTTTTTTTGACATGTTGGTCAAATCCTAATGGATAATCATAAACTGGTTACAATATTTATTTTTTAATTTTTTAAACATGAAAAAGATGCAATTTATTTTATTTTTAAAAAAAATTATTTTTTTAAACAATAACTCAGAATTGGATTCTGACTATGTCTATAGGGGTCGGTACTAAAGGCAAGAGCAGTTCCAGGTGATGCAGTGGATTAAGCCATTGATCATGTGTAAACGACGGAAGTCAAGAAGGTTCCTCGAAGCCCGCCACTAAAGCTATTAATTCTTCTCTCTCCCGCCAAGGTCCCCTTTCGTGGAATAGCAGAGACCACTACCAATCAACCAGAAGAAAATTCCAGTAGCTTTTGGAAAATACAGAGTTCCTGCCCATGATCACAACCATGTACGCAAGCCAATCTTAATTCCAATAAAGCCCGTTTAAATAGTAGAGTTTTCACATAATTTTACTAAGATCTCTACTTTTAATCCCTACCATTTCTAAATCAAAGATGGAATACAAAGATCAGTCATATGCTGCGAAAAGAAAAGAAAAAAATCAAGAAAAGAGAGCTTGTCTCGATAATTATAATACATACTTGTATCACAGTGAGGTTTAGAAAACAAGCATGGATATATATTATCTCTTAATTAGCCTCAGTTGAAAGCTTTTGCTTCTAAACTTGTGAAAGGTAGAGTTTCGGCAAGAAGATGAGGGATGACAGGTGAAAGTAAGTGTTCAAAAAAATTGAAAAGTGGAAGTGGGGATAATTTCGTCAAATTTTCTTAAAAGAGTAAGAGACAAATTTAATTTAGACAAAGAGGTCAAGTAAAAGCAAAATCTATTTATATTTTTTAATTTATTTTTATCTAACAACAAAGAGGTACTCATTACTAAAGCAAGTCTAATTATATTTATCTAATGGGTAGCTAAGTGTACTAATTTTCTGGGCGATTTATACATAAAGATAGTATGCTAAAAAATGCTTACACCATTATTAAAACCATCTTATTTAATGTACAATCATATTATGAAAAATATGCTAAAATAAAGTGGGCGATTTATACATAAAAGATAACTAATAATCCAATAACTTAAGTTCGAGCCAGAGATGATGATCTATCACGTGGTGGCAAAGCTCTGTCAAGCAAGCATATGAAGTGACTTGTAGATCTCTAAGTATAAGGCATCTTTACAATATAAGACAAAATTAGCATAATTCTCTTACAATGGTCCTTTTTTTTTTTATCATTTTACATTGTTTTTACTATAAATTTGAAAGTTAAGGTATTATTGTAATCTAAATATATTAAATATTATTAAAAAAAAAAACATGAAACGCTAACATGAAGAAAACCCTCGCACTATTCAGGCAGCATGAGAAGTGTCGTCCAACTATCAAATGCTACCTGTGTTTGAAAGGTCTCCTCGCCCCTCAAGATGGGGTAGTGTTTGTATCGAAAATACCTTTGATTTGATACTAGTGACCATTTGTTTTTTCCTTTTCTTTCTCCCCGCTGCTCGAGATGGGGCAGCGTTTGTACCAAAAATACCATTGGTTCGATACTAGGGATCATTTTTCTCTCTCTCTTTCCTTCTTGAATTCAAGACGTTAAGGAAAGCAAAATCCAAAGGCAATTGAAAAGTGAATGGAAAAGCGTCAGACAGAAGATAGTGAAAAACAAAGAAAAAGCAAGCTGTCAGCACATGCCTTTGGAATCTCAAATGTGTATCACATGAAGTTCTTAATTCCATTGAAGATTTGTAGTGGTGACAAATTTGTTAGATAATTACCCTCTCCATTTTGTATATGTTCTTCACTACCGCTTATGAAGGCAGCAGGAAATTGTAACAAAACAAGATTGAAAACAGAATCACACTGTCAACACTCATGCCCGGCTAATTAACGGCTCTGCTAAATGATTTGATACATCATAAATTAATGATTGAACCCATGGAATCTGAACATTGAGAAGTAAGTAATAATGCATCTTTAAAATTTATGGTCAAGTCTTTGTTCATGTAATTCAGCATCTTTTGTTTATCTTTTGCATTTAATAAAGCTAAAGCACCAGTACGTATGAAGGCCAAAAGCTGATAGCTTATCCTTCATTTCTTGGGTCCAATCAGAAAGTGAATATTTATTGAGAAGTAATAATGCATCTTTACAATTTATGGTCAAGTCTTTGTTCATGTTCAGCATCTTTTGGTACCATTATGTCGATCTTTTGCTTCCATTATGTCGATCTTTTGCAATGTCGAGCAGAGAAAGATTAATAAAAGCTAAAGCATCAGTATGAAGGCCAAAAGCTGATAGCTTAACCCCCATTTCTTGGGTCCAATCAGAAAGTGAACATTGATAAGTAATAATGCATCTTTACAATTTATGGTCAAGTCTTTGTTCATGTAATTCAGCACTAAAACCATTAATTAGCAATGTAATAATAATTTTATTTTAATCATGTAACAATACAATACGGAACAGTTGATTGATTTTACTTACAATATAACACAACAAATCATAGTATAGTGTAGCAATGTGTACTCAGATAACCACACATATAACCAAGAATCATGATTGGTAACCTCTAAGATGTATATAGCTAAACTAGTCAGGTCTTGAGTTTATTCTTTAAAAATCATTTGTTCGAGTTTTATAAATTTTAAAACGACTAAAAACTTATATAATCGTTAACTTTAAAGTTTTAAAATTGATTGAAATGCACGTAAACTAGTTCATACCCTCACGTTTGGTCATTTATATACAGTTATCTTCTAAAGAGTAGATTAGCGCTCTAACATTTTATCTTCTAAAAAGGACTTTTTATCAGAATAGCAAAAGTACAATCAACACGTTTTATTTTCAACAAAATCAGTCACTGATTGATATTCAAATACTCGCAAAATAAATTAGGTGGTGTGCTGCTTCAATCATAAGGTTTGACTAATTTTCATTATTTTTTTATAATTAATAACGTGTAAGTTTAAGATTAATTTTACTATTGTATTTTAATTTTTTTATTATCATGAATTAATTATTTGAATTTGATTAGTTACTAAGTGGTGCATAAATAATGTTTTTATAAATGCTAAAATCATATTTAGATTATTCCAACGATTTAGAAATGTTTATTCACTTTAATTTATATTAAAATTTATTTTTTTATTATTATTATTTTAAAGTATTATCAATTTTATCAATTTTAATTCACACTGAGAAAATATAATTTGTAATTAAAACAAGATTCTAATAATATTTCATTAATTAATTAAACGTGATGATTTGTTTTTTTATATATTTTCAATACTGAACCCTTAGGCTATGTTTTTATAACATCATAATTTAAATAATCATTAAAAATTAAATAAGTGACTAAGCTTTCATATATATTGTCGCACGTGTGCGGCCTCGCGGCGAAAACATCCATCGTCAAATATTATCTATTGTGAAAAATATGGGGAGACAAGAAATTATTGTCTTTTATTAGTGAAAAAATAGAATAGAAGTCGCCACCTAGTATTTTGATCACTAGAAACCCTAATTAGTCTCAGAGATCGGGTACGGGGACTGGTTGCGTAAATGAAAGATATTAGCACCCTAAATACACCTTACCCAAGGTAAGCTGCATTATTTTATTGTCTGATAAAATCTAAAGTCTTGTCGTGTTTTCTTGTTGTTGGTCCGTCTGTAATTTAAGAAAAGTTATCCCCAGTAAGAAGATTATTATCTTATCAGGTAAAACCTAACCGTTCTAACATCAACAAAAGAATTTAATATTTAGAATACGTCTTACGTATAAACTCGCAACCCCAGATATTAAAAAAAACAAAATAATTTTTTTTTGGAATTTTTGAAATATTGACCTAGTTCTCACGACTTTAATAAACTGGTTATGAAAGCTAAAATGCATGTTAATATATATTTTTGAAATTTTCTTTATTGTATGAAAATACAATATGATTTTTTTTAAAAAAAATTTGAGAGACTTGGCCGTATGCGTGAAAATAAAACATTTTATTTTATTTTTTTTTAAAATGGTTTCTTTTTACAAAAACCAGGTATTTAATACCATATTTTTATATTTATAGTATAAAAATACAAATCAATATTGATCAAAATGCCGTAAAATATTTGCGGAAAATCATATATTTTTTAAAAGAATTTTTTGAAGAATTTTTTTTATTTTTAGGCTAGGCCCAACCCGGTCCATGTCTGGGCTGGACCCAGCCACCCGTGCATGGTCACTAGCTCAAGCCGACCCAAACAAACCATGCACATGTAAAATTTTACGCATGCATGGAACAGGGCAAATTATCTTCGTACTGTGCATGCGTTTTTTTTTTTTTTTAATATAATTAATGAATACGTTCAGGACCATTCTTACAGTGGTAACGGTAGAGAAATAGTAGCTGTGAAACGTTCCCCATAATCTATGGCATTTGTTACTGAAACGTTTCCTGTTTGCTGAATTGGTGGAGAAGACAATGAATACTGCCTCTGAAACGGCACCGTTTTGAAACTTCAAATGATATTTCTGATTTGGTCCATGGATGTTTTTACAATTTTGTAATCAAAACCCCGGATAAATTTTAATTGAATCCCTTTATTTTAGACTCCAAGGAAATACAAACCTGTTTTGTATACAAATGAAGTCTGCTAGTCTACTCAGCATGTAATTATAAAAAGCAAAACACACCAGAGAGTAAGTAGCTAGGATTGATAGAAAAAACAGAAAGGGAAGAAAAGAATCCCTTGAGTATTTATTTTTGAGTTGGGCTTAAATGGTTAGGGTTGGAAAATATATATATAAAAATATCTATACATTATCATAAAATCTAATGATAATATTATTCAATTCATGAAATTACCAGCAGTCATAATAACAGCACAAATAAATTATAGCAGACAAAGCAAACACACATATTTTTTCATGGAGTCTCTCATGCATATATCAATGTTCTCTTGTCACCACCACATAATTAGACCCAAGTAATTACAACATAAAAAAGAAGGGGCAGAAGGTTTTCATCATCAAACTTAACATTACACACTTTTAATGTGCAAAAAATACTAAAAATTGTTAATTAATCCCTGCTGATCATATTTTAGCTAAGAAAAATTAACCAAGTAAAAGAATAATCGATCCAGCTCTCACCGTATCTAGGAGAACAACAGTTTCTTCCTTTTCTCTGTACTCAGCATTATTTCTCCCACTAACGATTTCAAGGAGAAGGATCCCAAAACTGTAGACATCGGCTTTCGCGGTTCTCCGGATTGCATACTCTGGTGACATGTATGAACTGAAAAGGCATTGAGAAATAATAGATCAAATAATAACAAATCGTAACTACGTGGAGATATTCAAGATATTATATTTAATTTAATTTATCCAAGTTGTTGTACAAATACAACGTATGTAATCCTATCAATTCTATTCTTAAGCCTAAACTCGGTAAGAAAAAATACAATTCCTAAGTTAAATAAGAATAAATAAATAAATAATGAAAAGCTAACCCGATTTGGGTTAAATACTCTGGTGACGTGGATGTATTGCTACAACAACGAAATCGTAGGATACCCCACCAACACCTCCACCAAGAGCTCCACCACTACCTGAGTCTCCACCCAAGCCACCAACCCCACCAAGTCCACCGAGGCACCAACCCCGACAGTGAGCGTTTCTTCTTCTCCAGCGACAGCTCCAGAGTTCCAACCATTCCTCCTCCGCAGTGCAGCTGCGAGGCTCCATGAACACTTCCAGCAGTGGCATCTCGTAGAATCAGCTCTACACTGGCTCGTCAGTAGCTTCTTCATCAGTAGCACCGTGGACCTCTCCAAGCCCTGCACAGCACCGTGAACAAGCGAAGTTTTGGCCAGCCACCACACCTTCGTCATCGTCCAGACCAGAAGTGGAGGGGAAGTTTTGGCCAGCCACCACCTTCGTCATCGTCCAGACCAGATCTGTCACTGTCGTCGGCCGATCTCTCATTCTTCTACCGTTGGATCAACTTGATTTTTGGGTATGTTATGTGTCTCCATAGTTCCTACATCCAGACCGGAGGGATCGTTCATATCTGCTGCCGTTTAAAAAATCTAATTGTTTGAAGATTTCTGGACAAACCACTCTCGGAACAGTAAGCTCCGCCGGCCTTTTTCTCACTTTTCAACAGTTGGATCAATCTGAATTTTGGATATGTTATGCTTATGGTTGTATTAAACATTCTGAACGGTGGAGATGAGATGAAACCTTTCCAGCAAAGTGTTATGAATGTCTAAATGGTGGCTCGTCAATCTCAGGTCAGTTTTGGTCTAACTCCGATCTAGGAGATCCAACCGTTAACTTGAGCTGATATTTGGATATATGCTGCATAAGATGTGTATTTATCTTTGTACCGTTGGGATTTGATATTGATTGAATTGTTAGTGAGTAATTGATGTTTGAAGCTTTGTCTGGAATCTGTCATGACTTTCAATCCGAAACCCAAAACACACAAAGCTAACATCACCCCCTCAACCACTAAACATCCCACAAACCAACACCAAAACACCCAAAACACAGCTTCCTCATCGCATGTTTGATTTCCAAAATCCCACAAACCAACAAACAATCAAAAATCCATTTCCAACAACCATCTCTGCCCAAAACAGCAACCACCCTCTAAACACAATTGCAGTTTCCTAGCCCAAAGAACAACGATACAATAACAAGATCTCCCAAAATGCTCCCAACCAAAAAGCCTTCGCTCACCCCTGCAAACCAGACCGTAGCAACGTTACTCAAACCTCACCTAAATAATACAGCCTCTCAAACACCTTCAAACACAACCTTCCCTGTTACACTAAGCCTACCGAGACTTGTGCACCACACAATAAACGTCCAGAACGTTAATAAGCCTTCCTCTAACACAACCTTCCCGACGTTTACCCCTTCTAAGTTCTTTATTGAACGTTTCTCATCATGGTTAGATTATCATGACCTCAAAAAGATGCTTGCAAAGATTGGTCATGTTACCAATCTTTTTGTCTCCAGGAAAAAAACATAACGAGGGAGACGGTTTGGGTTTGTTTCCTTCCTCTCCACCTTAAAAGAATCAGACATTTGTAACAGCTTGAACCTTATCTGGTTCGATTCATACAAAATTCGTGCAAACCCGGTCAGATTTCATAAACCTCTAGACAAAAAACCAGACCTTGTTATAAAACCACAACCAAAAACCATGCCCAAACTCACCTTCAGAGACACCCGGACCTTCGTTGAAGCTCTTTCTGTCACAAAGCATCCAAAGAAAACGGTGATGTATGAGTCTATCCCCGATAACAAGGAATGGCTTCAGAGAAGTTTAGTGGGATTCATAGCCACAGACATGGACTATGCTCAGCTTGAGCATATGGTGCTAAAAAATGTCAAGCAGACAGTTGGGTTTTGTTTTTTGGGAGCAAGCCAAGCAGTCATCACCTTTACAAATAGAGAATTTATGGAGAAAGAGCTGGTAAATGGATCCTCTGTTTTGGAAACATCATTCTTTCATTTGAAACCATGGGAAAAAGGAGCTAAAGCCATAGACAGATTTGTGTGGGTGTCCATATTAGGATTACCTTTGATAGGATGGAATCGCAGATGTATTGAATCCATTATTGAGAAAGCAGGGAAAATGCTTGGATATGACATTACCAGCGTGAGCCAAGGATCTCTCACAGGAGTTAAAGTGCTGCTGAGCACAACCTCATTTGAGACACTAAATGAACATGTTTTGCTGGTTCTAGATGGCGACGAATTCGAAATCTCAATCATGGAAATGAAACCGGATTTTAGTCCCCTGCTGTCTACAATCAAACATTCAATGGGTGCAACAGGTATTCAAACATCAAATGAAGAGTTATGCAGTGAATTTGCAGCTTCAGATGAGGTTACGGCAGCGGGCACAAAGATTACTGACACTGATGGTGATCATTGTGCAACAAACATTATTTTAACACAGCAACAAAAGGCGGATACGGATAGTGATTTCTCTCTCATTCTCTATCAAGGGTACACTGGACCAACAAACAACTTGGATCATACTGACACAAGTTCAAAAATTGCCTACCTTTTTCCTGAAACAAAAGAAACACGTGATGAAGGGGCAACCGATAGTGATAGCAACACAGATGTCTCAACACATTCCGTTACAAGAGAGGGCATTGTAAAAAACAGAATCACAGGCCAGGTGAAAGGAACAAGGCTAATCAACAAGGCAACAAACTCATGTAACTCATTCTCTGATTTTATATGTGACCTGGCAGAGCCTCAAGAAGTAGTGGAAATGGAACTACAGGAAAAAAAGAAGGAAAAAGCTTAGACGAACCAGAAGACTTGGCCCTAAATATACATACGGAAAAGGGAAGAAAGGGAAGAAAAACAGGCATGCTTTGGCTCTTAATGACACATCAGATATTGTTCCTGACTCATTCAGAAACACATCTCAAAAAGAAAACGGCTCACCCCCTGCTATTAAGTCATCTACTGATCAACATGAAGATATTACCTCTAATCATGCATCCATGGATACAAAGACCAGTGATACACAGGCTCATCTACCAACCCTTTTGAACTCTCAGTGCAGCCAAGAGGCCTCCTCAGAAGCGATCAACGAAAACAACAGGAATGCTAGAAGCAAATCCAGGAAAATAAAATTGTTGCAAGCTAATGGTAGTGTAGCTAACACTACTGAGAAATGTGTCTCTTCTGATTCCCTCAATTTGGGAATTAAGCAAGGCAATGTCCGGTTCTAGACAACCTGTGAGAATAATCAAGCTGATGGTTTTGATATAGATAAGGAAACCCAGGAAATGTTACATGATGCAGCGGCTTTATTTTTTTTTAATAAAACTACTGTCCTATTGTCTACATCAGGCTTAGCACTCACTTGAAAAAAAAAAAAAGTTAGTGTTTGAGGTTTGAAATTATATATATTTAAACTAGAATGAATTTTTAAAATTACAATTTTTTTAATTGGATATTTTCACAAAATTTCAATAATGGAAAGGTGACATTAACTAATTGAATATGATCTTAAGTTTACAAATAAATAAAACAATATATCAAATGCCAAATGGCACTATAAATCAAATGCCAAATGCCAAATTAAATTATGTTATCTTTTTGTTGTTTCCTTATTAAAATTATATTATTTAAAAAAAAATCAAATGCCAAATGACACTATAAAATCTTTAAAAAACATTATTGTTATATATATTGAACTAGAATAATTTTTTAAAATTAAAATTTTCTTAATTGGATATTTCCACAAAATTTCGTTCACAAATAAATAAACACAATATATCATGTATAAAATCTTGAATAAAATAACAAAACAAAAAAACATAAAGGTACATGCAAAAAGAAGGATGACATATTTTATTGTATTTATAATTTAAATAAAAAAAAGCACAGAAAAGAAATTCAACAAATTAAATTATTAAAAAATTTATAAATAATAATATGAAAGAAATAAGAGGAGATGGGCCTAGACTTGAGCACAAATGCGTCCAGCCTCTGTCTAGCAAGGTGAATTTGGGCTAGCGTCCAAGTTTATTTAACTTTTTTAACAAAAAAAAAAAACCAAATTCATACATGAACTATGGATAATTCAACGTCCACACATCATCTCCGTTCATTTTGTTGCCGGAATCTGGGAGTATTTTGACAAGCCACGAGGCTTAACATAAAAACTTGCAAAAGTTGAACGTAGAAAAGATCTACTAATCAATCTGTCTCTTTAAAATTTTTACATAAACCAATCTTTACATAGTAGAAAACTCAAAATCCTAAATTAAATTAAAAATTAATTAATAAATTAATTAAATATTAAATTAAACTTAAAATCTAAAATAAAACATTAAATAATAAAATTAGCTTAAATAATATTTTCGAGTTTATTTGTTATATATAACCGAGATTATAAAAGCTTTTGATCAAATTTGTGTGATCATATCAAATGTTATGGGTTTTTTTTTTTTTACCAAATTAATTGTATAACATAAATAGATTTTTTTCTTGAGCTTCACTATCTCCTGCTAATTTATAAATAAGTTTATCGAACTTTCTACAAAATCTGATTTAGAATATCTATAATTGACTGTAAAAATCTATCCTCTACATCACTATTTTTTTTGTATTTTTTTAAAAAATTAAACAAATTTTATTTTATTTTAATTTAATAAATTTTTAATATTTTAACGTTTGAAAAAAATATTATTTTCACTTGAATAATCATAAACTCTTCTTTACTGCTTATTGAATTTTTAAAGGTGGCGATGTCTGTACGACAAATACTTCTTATAATTAAAAATTTATAAATTTATTTCACCAAACTAATTTTATTGTGCATACATGTTTTTTTTTTTAAAAAAATTAGAAATATAATTGTGATTGTTTTTAAAAATATTTTTTATTCTAAAATGTATTAAAATGATATCTCAAATTGAAATTAATAACATAAAAACAAACACATACACAGGCTCACTGAATGTTTGACCTCAGTTTACTTATTATATATGTACAAAGGATTTTGTTCCAGAACGGGAAGTGTTGCCATGAAAATCACGAGCTAAGTAGATGCCTGCAGAATAAAGTTTTACCTTGCGACAAAGGGAAAGTAATTTATTCTGGAAGAACAACATTTCCTCTCTTTTGTAACTTGTAAGTAATCATCGTTCTACAGGAATTCATAACAAATTAAGTTCTGTACTTGTGGTATTAATTCTTTCGAGCAGTGATGGCAAAGCGAAATATTTGTGGAGCCAGCACCTCTAAAACAACTCGTGAAAATTATAGGATTTTACGTTTCGGTTCTAAAACTTCACTTCTCTTGCGTATGAATCACTGAATGATGAGAGAAGAGAGATTAAGTCACTAGAGAAGGGAGAGAAGGGAAAAGGATTTTGGCCGGATACACTTCTAAAACGAACTCAAGTTGACGGAATAATCTACATACTTAAACCGGTTGACCGTTTATCAATCGGTCGATCGTTTTAATTATTCCACCAGGTTGCTCTATCTCTACCAGTTAACTTGTTCCTAGCTGGTCGATCAATTCAACTAATTTTTAGAAATCAATTTACTTTCAACATTCTTGCCATCCATAACAAGAGTTTGGGGTGTAATTAATGTAATTAGAGCAGCTCTAAGCACAAATCAACTTCAATGTTATTAATGCTTTTAATTTACTGCTTGTGTTTTGTTATCTGAAGTAACCAAAACCACCACGTCTGCAAGAAGCTGAAAATGGTCAATTTGTTAAGATCCATTGTTTTCAGTAATAAAATGATCTTGTTTTTCAAATAATTTGTGACTGTTTCTGTGTTTAGTACGTACTAGCTAGTACTCTGTTCGTTGTTGCATTAGTTCGATTTTGTCTCTGGTTTTTTTGGAATCTTTACTAAAGCTGATTTCATTACTGGAAAAATTAAATTAGATTGCACCTTTTGTTGAAGGCGAACAAAAGGACATATGATGGATATCAACAACTTGTCCAAACGTGCTCAAGAATTGTGGAATGAATGGGAGTTTCGCTCACTGATTTTGTTAAGTCTCTTTCTCCAAACCTTGCTCGTCGTCATTGGAAATCGGCGGAAGTACAGCAGTGGAATCGGGCTCGCATGGTTTGTCTGGATAGCATACTTGTCTGCGGATTGGGTGGCAACTTTAGCATTAGGTATTGCTTCCCGTAGCCAAGGAGGTTTGGAAACAAATCCCACCAATCCGACTCCAAACCTCATTCCATCATTTTGGGCACCAATACTCCTTGTACACCTTGGTGGCCCTGACACTATAACTGCTTATGCACTAGAAGACAACGAAATGTGGTTAAGGCACATTCTCCAGCTAGCAATTCAAACTGCTGCAGCTTCTTATTTCTTGTTCATATATTTAGCCATTCCTGTTTTTGTTGCTGGAATTACCAAGTATGGGGAAAGGATTTTGGCTCTTTGGCAAGCTAGCTCCAAGAAGTTTAGGGCCTCCGAAATTGGAAGAAATTTCAATAGCGAATTGAGCAAGAAATTTCCATCTGTTGGCTTATATGACATGTCTATTGGAGACGTGAAAGAAGGTTTAGAATTTAACAAGATAATACCTGAGGCTGTGTATCTCCATGAAGCACATTTTTTGTTTCAAATGTTCAAGATACTTTTCGCAGATCTCGGCCTTGCCCGTGGTAGCTGTATGGTCAGCTATCATTTCCTAAGTAGCAAGAAAGCGAAAGAAGCCTTCACATTTTTATGTGCTTTTTACAAAGGTGACAAGGCTCTGGTTACCGCGTACTATTCTTCGCTCCATTAGTTTCCTATCTTCTACTTCTGCATTGGTCACCTTCTCGTTAATGATCGCGAACAAGCATGCCTATCCAGAAACAGAGGTAATTATATCATACATCTTGCTGGGTGGTGCAGTTGTTCCTGAGATATATGGTGTCATCATGCTCCTCTTATCTGAATGGGCTATGCTTCATCTTAGCATGCTAAGCAGGCCTTGGGCCGATTCTGTCTATCGAGCTGTCTATTCTGACAGCAACAAAAGGTGGAAAAGATACATGGCACAACACGACTTAACAGATGCTCGAATAACCAAGAACGGAAGTTTGCGGACGATGGTCATAAACTCGTTGGCATGTAAACCAACAGCCAAAGCTTGTTTTATGAAGTTGCTAGGCAAGGATAAAATTCAAAGTTGGGAGCTTATCAGTGACGAATTAAAAGAAAAAATTTGGGAATACCTCTTAGATAAACGTTTGAGATATGGTCATCAAATGCCTCATCCTGATCCTGGCTTGAATGATATGACGGAGATATTGGCTGAAAGAGGTGATCAGGTGCTGAAAAGCATGGGATGCTCGGAAGAATTATTTCATAGGTCTGTGGTTGAAATAGACTTTCATGGGAGCCTCCTTTTATGGCACATTGGCACTGATATTTGCTACCATGATGATATTTGCAATAACAAAGTTGATGCAAATAATCAACTTTGCAAAAGGAGCAGATCCTTATCTAATTACATGTTGTATCTTCTAATTGAACGTCCAAATATGCTGCCTAAAGGGATTAGTGAAGAACCAATAAAGCAAACCTGCATTCAACTCACCGAATTCTCGTGGTGCTGGAGATCGAAAATAAAAACACCTACTCATTGGGGTTCTGAAGAGTTTATGAATGAAATCAAAAAAACAGAAGGCGATGTGTCAATGCTACAAGCTAGCAAGTCTCCAATCTCTGGAGAAGCCAGAAAAGAAGTGGACCAACGAAAAAAAGTGGAGGATGATAAGTCAAATATGGGTGGAGATGTTGACTTATGCAGCATCTAATTGTGGATGGAAAGAGCATGCTCAAGCACTTACACGTGGTGGGGAGCTCCTCACTCGTTAAGCGAGCAGTGTCTAACAAGTGCAAGCACCAGTCCCTGGAAAGCTGAAGAATATTATCCTAAAGATCCATAGTTTCAAGTCTTTAGTTCATTTCATCATTAGTATTGTAATTTTTCAGTTGGTTGCTCTTTTTCTATGTTTGAAATATTGTTTGATCCAGTTTGAGAGTCTTCTTTTCACGAAGACTAGTTTTAGGACTCTTTATTTCATTTCATCATTAGTATATATTGTATTTTGGTGTGGGATTTGCTTGTGTAAAATTTTGTAATTTTTTTTTAAAATAAAAATGTTGCCCTGTGGCCTACATCAGGCTTAGCACTCCCTAACAAAAAAACAAAGAAAGAAAGAAAGAAAAAGAGTAATCTCAAGGAAGATATGAAAAATTGATGTATGTCGGTAATTACCTAATGAAAGTTTTTGCAACACTCTCTGATTTGGGTAACTATTAATCTATCTATCTATGGTGGTAATTATAACCATTTGATTTTTATATAAAATTTAGCATATAATGATCCAACAATTAAATTAAAAATTATCAAGCTAATTTTAGGCTATTCTAGTCTACTTAGACTTTCTACTATTCCATAGTTTACTATTTAAAATTATTAGTTTTTTTCAAACTTGCCTACATCATTATTAAATAGAAATCTTCTATTAAAATTATTGTTTGAGGTTTTAAATTATATATATTGAACTAGAATGATTTTTTAAAATTACAATTTTCTTAATTGGATATTTCCATAAAATTTCAATGATGGAAAGGTGACATTAACTAATTGAATATGATCTTAAGTTTACAAATAAATAAAATAATATATCATGTATAAAATCTTGAATGAAATAAAAAAACAAAACAAAAAACATAAAAGAAAATAAATTGACGTGACTAGTTAAAAAACTAAAAAATAAATAAAATAAACAAAACCTTTTATCTTTTATTTTGTTCAAGAACCTCTTTAAAAAATACTGACTTTTTTCATTATATGTTTAATTTTTTAAATAATTTTTTTGATTTATCTATAATTTTATTTTTATCTTTTATATAAATAAATTATGTTTTCAAAAATAAAAATATCCAAGAAGTTGAAGATAAGCTTGCATTAATTGGATGTTAATCTAGTGTCTTACCCTGTAGGATAGACATGTGCCATCGAGTTATTGGTCCAGGTAAGAAGCCCATTAAACACGTTGTTTGTTAAAAATCTAAGCAGGAAACTTCAACCCATCAGCAACAATGGTTTACAAGCTATACGACTTAAACACATACAACTTATTCAGTCTCTAAAATGTTTCAAGTTACGAGTTACAACCCTAGCAGAATTCAATACTTTAATTTTTTTTTTTATACAATAAAAAAAATTCGATGGAAGTTTTTTATATTATATAAAAATTAGGTGATAATAATATTTTTTTAATTTAAAGTTGAGTTGAATTTTTTTATTAAAACATGTTTATATTTGCATTTCAAATATTTAATTTTTCAAGATTTAATATTTTAATTTATGTTTATCTATCGATTTCTTGAGCTTTTGTTTTTAGATATCATTATTGATTTTTTATTGATTTATTAATGAACATAATTCTTAGTTTATGTTACTATATGTGTGCATATATTTTTTGATTTGTTCTAAAATTTAAATAATCAAAATGTGTTGAAAAAACATATATAGATAAGTTTTTATAAAAAATAAAAAAAAAAATGATACATCTATTGGGGTCCATCGGCCGGGGACCACCGCATCGATTACCACGACGGTTATGGCCGTGGAGAGGAGCGAGAGGGTGAGTGTGTGTCGTTTCACGGTAACAGTTTTGCCTGTTTCAGGGGTTCGAGGGATTGTGGAGAGCGGATGAGGGAGAGTGATTTACTGTGGTGTGGTATTTACAGGGGGATTTGATTTTGACGCAGTGCGAATTTATTGTCTGGAGCACCGACATGGGCGCCATACTGGTTGAAAAACAATTTTGGAAAGTAGCATAAAGAGAATTATTTTTTGGTTTTTCTTTTTTAAAAAATAACACAGCAAAAGTGTCTTTGCAATAGAGGTTTCTCTTAAAATAATTTTTTAATTAAAAAAATAATGATAAAAACTAATCAATGATTTCAAATTAATGTGTAAAAAAAACTTAAGGCGTTATTAATATAGATGCTTATTTAAAGCAATGTGCAATAAAAAGTAATAAAAACGGCTTTAAATATACATTCTATTATTTAATTAAAAAAATGGCCGATATGCTGCATTATTTTTTAGTTTTGATGATGAATGATAAAAATAAGGCCTGATATGAGTACTTAAATTTTAATTTAAAATATGATTCAAATAAAAAGATTTTAGTTTTTTTATTACCAAAAAATGATCCAAATATAAGTATTCTTTAAAATCAAGAACAAAATAAAAATTAAATATCTAGAAAATATATGGGCTGGATTATAGGAGAAAGTACAAACTAAAAACACTTTGCAAATTTAAAACTAATCATGAAGTTTCTTTGTTTTTTTACATTTTGTTCCTTTCTCTTTCAATTTAGATTTTTGAACTTAACAAAAAATATTTAGATAGTAAAAAAATTATTTGATATTATTATTAAATCCAGCTTAGTAGATCAATTTTTAAAACCTCTCAATCAATTTTAAATAGTGTGAGAGTTTTCCTAACGTGACTTAATCAATTTAACTGGTTCAAATATAACCCAATCGTGACTAGTAACAAAGTTTGAAGATAAAATTGAAAAAAAAAAAGAAATTGATAGAAAAAAAAGATGAAAATTTTCATTGTAAGATTTATTTACAATTTACATATCAAAGATATTAAATTCATATTGGGATAAGATATATTTTTTAAAAAAATATATTGTTGATAGCTAAATTTGTCCCTATAATGTTTCTCTAATTTGTTCTTGCATCTTTAATTTGATCAATCTTATCTTTAAATACATTCTACCGTTCTAAATTTATCATTCGGCAGGAGATGTTTAGACAAATCCACTAAAATTAGTTGTGAAATTGATAATAAATGTAATTTTGACATGTTGATTAAAAATCTCATAAATACAAAATTAACATATTTGAAGAATAAAATAATCTCTAATTTTAAGATAAATCATTAAAGAATAGCAAAAACAAAAACATAAATATAGGAAAATAGATACCCAAAGTCCAAAATGATTGCTAGAGAGCATAAAGGATCGCTAGGAAGCATAATTATGATGTAGATGGAAACAATACAGCATTAACAACAAGTATAAGCAAAATAAAATTCTACTAAATAGGGTTAATGTACAAAAACTCTCAATTCAAAATCTTATTGCAGATTTAGAATAATGGGCTCTGGGCCTTGTGGCAGTGAGAGTGGGGATAAATTTACTTATTTTACACAATTCTTCTGGTAATGCCTTTTTCTTCTTTACTTTGTATATAAAAATATGCAATGATGGAGATGGAGAATTGGGATCAGCCGAATTCTAAAACTACGGAACCAACTCCTTTCACAACTGAGAAAGAAGATCTAGAGCAAGAACCCTAACAGTTTGGAAGATATCTTGAGAAAAGGTTTTAGTACCTACAGCACTGAAATAACATAGCACTGACTGAAATAATTGATCATTTTTTCTTAGCCAAGTCCTTATGTATATATACTGGCTTCTTTTGATCAATAAAATCTATACATTTTTGTAAAATCTAATGATCAATTCCTTATTCAATTCACGAAATTACCAGCAACCATATCAGCACAAATTAATCATAGCAGACAAAGCAAACACACATATTTTCTCATGGAGTCTCTCACACACACATCAATGTTCTCTTGACACCACCACATAATTAGACCCAAGTAATTACAAAAAACAAAAGAGGCAGAAGGTTTTCATCACCAAACTTAACATTACCAATTGGCTAAGAAATTGGCTCTATTTCCAACACCCTAGAACACGCACCGCACAGTCCTCCAATATTTGTTGATGGAGTATCATCGCCTTCAGAAATCTCATCGATTCTTTTCTCACCTTCAAGTACACTGACGACTTCGGATATTTTAGGCCTGAGAGTAGGAGACAGATTAACACACTTCATTGCTAATAGCAAAACAGTGAGAGCCTGCTTCCTGTTGTAACTGGATGCTAATTTCTTGTCCACCAAGTCAAGGATTCTTCCCTTATCGTTCAAAACACCAGCCTGCAATTACAAAGCAAGGTTGGCTTAGCTCCAAGTATTAAGGAAATGATCAAGTAAATATTCCTGATTATTTTCTATTCAATAAAAAACAAATTAAGGAATTAAATAATTCTAGGTAATCAAGAAATTATTTCAATCATCCAATTAAAGGATACAATCAACTATATTTTCTATAATTTATTTTATTTTATTTACTTATGTGTCTTGTTATATAATTATATAAACTTCATATGAGTTGAATACAACACATTTATCAAATTATTGAATAATAATATCTTTTTTTATTCTAAATTTTTTCTTAGTATCAAAGCGATCTCTAAATATTAGCTTTTGTTTTTTCATGAGTTGAATGTAACACATATTAATTTATTTGATGTTGACAGAACATGTTTGGTTTGATAATAACTGAAAAAAAAAAACAAAGGGTTTATCCTATAAGACTCACTTACTTTATCCAGAAGAAACTCAGCTTCTTGATTTGGTGTGTAATCTGCACTAACTTTCCCGCTAACTATTTCGAGTAGGACAATTCCGAAACTGTAAACATCAGCTTTAACAGTTATTGCTTTTCCCATTGAATACTCAGGTGCCATGTAAACTCTGCAATAAGAGATTATTTATAGGTTAGCTCTTTATTAAAAGAATGAAAGTAGTTTTCAATCAATGATCATAATACTTACCGCGACCCTTTTGCTTTGATGGCCATAAATGGATCTTCCTCATCACAAAGCATTGCCAATCCAAAGTCAGACAACTTGGCCGTAAGAGAGTTATCAAGCATAATATTACTAGGTTTTATGTTTCCATGAACAATCTTGAACCTTTTCTCTTCATGTAAATACCTCAAACCTCTTGCTATTCCCAGACAGATAGCAAATCTAGCTTTCCAATCAAGTTTTGTCGTGGAATTTGGTTCTACAAATCAAGATTATTGATATTAAGTTATTGATATTTGCAAGTACACTATCCTTGTACTAAGAGAAGATTTAAATATACAATTAGAAGCTCTCACAAACATCAAGTCACGGAATTCTATTACTCCTGTACGTGTTTTAGTTCTCAACAATTATATGAATTTCACAAGGCAATGCATTAGGTGAAAATTAAGATAAAACTTGAGAACCGAAAGAGATGGCAGTATTACCAAACAACGCATGGTGAAGGGAGCCTTTATGCATATAGTCATAAACTAGCAGATGCAGGTCTTTAATAGAATAGCCATCCAACAATTGAACAAGATTCTCATGATGCAAAGATTTCAGGTTGAAGATTTCCCTTTGTAATTCATCTTTTCCATGTTGCTTTGATTGAGGAGAAATCTTCTTCACTGCTAATTTTATCTCATTCGGCAATTCAGCCTGTATACACGTGAAATCAATTTACCAGAACTCTGAAAGAAAAAAGTGCATGTTGGGAACAAATGTTTCAAAACAGAAAATCTGACCTTGTATACTATTCCAAAGCGTCCCCTGCCAATCTCCATTTTGGGGCTAAATTTTCGAGTAGCATCGATTATTTGTTTGAGGGTGAAAGATTGTCCTTGGACCTCAATGGTTATTTCTATTCGAAGAAAACATCAAAATAAGAATTCTTAAGGTAGTGTGGTGCATAATGATTTTAGATTAGAATGGAGAGGTACCATCCAACTCGCTTTTCCGCAGCCAGCCCATTTTCCACATGAAAGCCAACAGAAGTAGAGGAGCAAATACTGAACCTGCAGTAATCCCTGCAATTTGTGAAGGAGATAGTCCCTTGCCACCAACTTTGAAGTCTGGATACACATAGTGGAAGACAACAAGAAAAAATTATTTATCCAGATAAAGGGTAGCATAAATCTTTGCTCAACAAAATTAAGAGCACGCAATTCCTTACTTGCAGTTACGGAAATGCCTGACACAAGGGGTCCATTCAGAGACAGGGCAGCAGTACTTGGATAGGAAAAACCTGGCACCTGAAAAGATCCTTTTCCAGCCCAGAAAAGGTGGATATTCAATAGATGATCATCTCCTACATATGCTGTGAAACTTGCAGTCCATGTCTTATTGGTGCCGGTGGCGTTTTCTTTTATGTTGAAGTCTGTTAGTTCTCTCTTCCCCTGTATCCAAAAGTGGATGTTGAATGATGGGAATTTTTGAAAGAAGTGCAGAAAAATATAGCGGTTACCTGTATATATACATCAAAAACACGTTTCCCTAAATTCGAGTAATCTTTATCATTTTGGTAAACAGTTTCAGCGAAGTAAAGCTTGACAGTGTAATTTCCTTGAAATAAACAGAAGCCGTAATATGTCAGAGAAAGAGGGCAGAGGCGACTTGAATTGTATAACTGTGTCTCAGCAGGATCACAATCTCCACAATCCACGTTTTTTATGTAATCACTGGAATCGTAAGTTTTCGATCCGAAGTCTCCAGAACAAGAATAAGCCCAATTTTCTCTTCGAGCTAAATGGTAATTTAATGTTGCACTGTCTGCTTCAAACACTTTCCCATCAACAACTGTCTCTCCTCCTCCACAATTTATATATAAGGAATCGTCTGCAAAAAATGATAATCAGTACAGAAAATCTGTCCTGTGCAAAATTAAGAGCTTCTCAATAGAGCTTACACTTTGGTTTTCCCCGACATTTATCTGTCAAATCACGTATAGAATTCCTAGAAATAGCAAACAACATTTGTAAGAAATAGCTCAGGGTTATTTGTTCTAAATTAATTGCACCATATGGAGGATATTACCATACCTGTTTGGTTCACTGCTTGAGTAGGAACAACATGCAAGCAGTTGGTGCACATGATACAAAATGATCAGATGTTGGGATTTCATAGACAATAATATTCTTGCAAGTGAAAAAAAAGGAAGAAGAAAATGAAGTAGCCGTTATTACATGTTCAGCTTTCCTTCTCCTTTCTTCGGACCATCACGTGGAATTTCAAAATTATTATATGACAAGTCCCTGCAACAGTATTGTTTACATATCAAGATTTAATTGAGGAAATCTACAAAAGGGAAAACAACCCATTTGAGCAAAGAGCACAAAGCCATAACATACGCCTTGTCTTCAATGGTACGAGGAACCCAGGAATGTACTGTGCCATTAAGCATATTTCCTGTAAGAAACCTAAACAAAACAAACCACAATTAAAACCATCCCATGTACTTTTTAACAGAGTGGCAGAACGAGCTTATTATAAGACATCGAGTTCAAGAATCTCTTTTGCATACATCTTACTTAAATTCAGCTTTTTCATGGAATCTGGTATTCCACCAGTTAAGCTGTTAAAGCTCAAGTCTCTGCAGGATAAAAAAAATGAAAGCAAACGTTATCCACACTTCTATGGTAAATTATATATATTTGATATATAGTTGTGCTATGGTAAATTATTGCATAGTTGATTCTGTAAACACATAGTCAAAAATCATCAACACTTCTATGCATGGCCTAAAGGCCCTAAACAATGAGCATTTATAGAGCTGACGAAACAAAATAGCAATGACAGAACTACAAATCTTTTACAAAAGACGAAATGAAACTTACAGGTATTTTAACGATGACCAATCACCGATGTACGGGGGGATTTCACCACTTATTGAGCAATTCCTTATCACCCTACACAAATCATTGAAGAAGTTGGTGTTCGGATTTATCCAATGCATACATATCGTTAAGAGTCACATACATAAATATCGTGACTTCATGATTCTGTTATGCCTATAGTCGTAATATATATATATATATATATATATATATATATATATATATATTTTTTTTTTTTAAAAAAATAAAATTCTCAAACCTGAATCCCAGATAAAACTAGTCTTCACAGCATGTAATAGCTCATAAAAAAAAACTCAAGATCAAATAAAGAACAATAGGCCTAAAAATATATTTATGTAAAAGATCGGTCATAATCCAAATTCTACAACAGTAACGCTCCCAGACAAATATAATTCTAAGTGTATATTGTTTTAATTATTCAATTTGAATTTATATTGTTGCTATCTAAATTTTGATCTAATATTTAAAAAAAACCAAAAAAATAATAAAAACTCGAAAAAATATGTTCTTGATATATTTTTATTGTTTTTAGCATTTTTAATATTGTCTCAAAATAATTTAAATTTTCAAAGATTTCTTGAATGTGTTTCACTTTTAACATGTTATTTTTTAAATATTTTTTTTTATTGAGTGATATTACTTGTTTTTTTTTTAAAAAAAATTAAAATTAAAAAAATCAAAATTAAAAAAATAAAATAAAATTGAGGAACAATTGAGACCTAACAATATTCTATTTATAAATAAGAGTCCCACAACACGCAATAGGGGCAATTTTGAAAACAAATAAATTAAGAAACCACAAAAAAATAATCCTAATCCCCTCCCCTCCTCCAGCAGCCGCTCTCCATGTCCTAGCCACAGCCGTCCCCATCTTCTTCTCCCTCACCAAACCTTCCCTCCTGAACTAGCCGCCAGCTCGCCAAGACCAAAAGAGGGCAGAACCGTTCACCCTGACTCTCCCCTCTCGCTGGTTGTTTCAAGTTCTCCTTCTCCTTCTCCACCGCCCACCGAACCAGGTCTCCCCTCCCTCTCACAGAACCCAAGCCCATTCTTCCCCCGGCCACAACATCAACCTTCCAGCTCCCCACCACAACCACAAAGGCGCCTAGTGCACTTCCTCATCTTCCTTTCCCGATCTCTGACAGCTGACCCAACAGCCCCATCACCGGCCTTCACAGACCATCCTCCACAAACCCGAACCAGGCCCTCCAGATCCACCGATAGTACCACCCCTCTGCTAAACCGAGACCCAGCTCTCTCTCCTTTACTCAACCACCTCTGCCTCTCTGTAATTCGACCACAGATGCCATTCCAGATCACCCCCTGTTTCCTGGTTTTTCTCAGCCGTTTCCAGTACTGTTCCTGAGTCTTTTTTGTAATTTGTGGATTTCAAAATGTGTATTTAAATTATTGTAAGCAATTTTAATTTTTGTTACATTGGAAACTTGAAATTGGGAGTGGGTGAGTAAACATTGAATGTGTGGTTGGGAGTGTGTGTTTGTGGGTATTTTCTTTTATGTTTTTTGAATGTTAAAAAACAAAAAGAATTAAATATATTTTTTAATTTGCATATGATAAAATCGTACCTATTTAACGTGAAATTTCAAGAATATATTTTGGTATGTATTTTGGGGTTTAATAACTAGTTTTATTACTTAAAGCCTTGATAATTATTTATGTGATTTTCGAGTGTGAGCTTTAAAGAAAAGCAAAGAAGGAAAAACTCACAGGTATCTTATTCCCGTCATATTTGCATTTTTTGGGAAAGGGAAACCGGCCGAGCTTCTTACATCACTGACAAACCTGGAAGAAAAACAATCCAGAATAAAACATGCATTTATTTCAACCCGGTTAAATTAAATTATAGAGCACTTACAAGTATTCGAGATATGACATGTTAAAAAGAAGTTCAAGAGGCAGCTCTCCTTCAAAATCATTCCCGGAGAGGGACCTGTCATCAGTACACAAAACACAAATCATTGAATGATATTCTTCGATCATCGACAGTTTCTCAATCACTTTCACATGTGTATGATTACAGAAAGTACAAGTAATTTCTTACAGGTAATAGAGTTCAGTCCACTTCGCAATGAACCTTGGTATTTGACCGGTCAAACGGTTCCCAGCTACGCTACTGCAGCATGAAATAATTAATTAAGGGACCACTACACTAAACAGATTGTTGGTTGAGATAACATGATGAGTTGCACTTACAACTGCTGCAATCCCACAAAGTTGGCGTAATTTTCCGGCAGTTCTCCACTCAAATTGTTGGAGGTCAACCCTCTACAACAACAAATCAAAAGGATTGTAATCCACCCTTTTTCTATTTTATTTCTCCTCTTACTATCTTCCGTGGTTTTACAAGGTGGTATGATATTATTATTCTTCTTTTTGAAACTTACAAAACATGTAGAGATCTCAATCTTCCAAGTTCTGGTGGAAGCTGACCAGTGAGTTCATTGAAGCCCAAGGCCCTAATTAAATAAGAGATAAAGAACCAAACCAAACTCAATAAGTTAAAAGGAAATTCAAGGAGAATGAAAGAGCGAGCGAGCGAGTTTCTATACATATATCGGAGACTAGAGAGGTTGCCCAATTCTTCAGGGATTTGACCTGATAACATATTAAACATCAAATTCCTGAAAACACCCACAAGAATAAGAACACAAAACTTGCATCAGCAATGGAAAAAGAATTTAATTGACATTATATGATACTAAAGAGACTGTGATTCGATAACACGTACAAATATTGAAGGGACGACAAATTCCCCAAAGATGGAGGTATGGAGCCACTGAGGAAGTTTGTGGAGAGACGGCTATGCATATTTATTACCATATAAGTTCATTATTGCTCAAATAAGAACCAATAATTTAAATTTTATGAAGACAAACTGAGAGCTGAAATTAGTCATCCAAAAGCTAAGCAACTCTTTGCTCATAACTATGGAGACAACAAAACAAGCATCAACACGGTTAAGCAATTAGCCAAACAAGGTTTTTATCATAATTAAATAAGAGAAAAGAACCAAACAGAACTCAGAAGTTAATTGTTGTGACCATTAACACCTTGCCATGAACATTTACAAGTATCAAGACCCCAAACAGCTTGCCTTTATATTTTCATTTCTAACAAAGCTAATTTTACTTGAAAATGTTTCACCAAGAATACTATTAAAAAATTTTAATTATTACAACTACAAGTTTAATCTATCAATTGTCTATTCAGTAACTTCTTCTTATAATGAAGTAAATATGAGTTCTTAACTCAAATTTTCACCATTATAATATAATTATGTATTCCTAACCACTTTATTCTCTGAATGAAAATGAAATTTTAACTATTGGGTTTTTGGAACTTATCGATGGAATCTAAGTATGTAAAAGAAGTGATATATATATATATATATATATATATATATATATATATATGACATTGCATGCTGAGACTATAATTTCACAGAAGTTATTAATTGTATGCTCTTTTTTCTTACCATTATATATTATTTTTTAAAAGAACAGCAATGGTGTAAAATCAACCCCAAATTTTAGCCATTTGTTTTTTTTTTAAATTGATGATGGATAGTTTGCTTTTAACTATATTAGAAATAATAAATTTAGTTTTGAAGCATGAAATCTAAATACTTGATAAGGAAAAGAATTAGAATCTTTAAAAATTCGACATGGAATGTTTCTGAATAAAAGTCAATATTAATAAAAATACATATAAACACTCACAAGAATAAGAGCACAAAACTTGCATTAGCAATGGAAAAAAAAATAATTGACACTGAAGATAATACTTATAACTATCTGATATTGAAGAGGCTGTGATTGCATGATACTTACAGATATTTGAGGGATGACAAATTCTCTAAGGATGAAGGTACGGAGCCACTGAGGAAGTTTGTAGAGAGATCGCTATGCATATGTATTACCATATAAGTTCATTATTACTCACTAAGAACCAATAATATAAATTTTATGAAGACACAATAAGAAACAATAATATAATTAGTTATTGTATATGATCCAAAAGCTAAGCAGCTCTTAATTTGCACATAACCATGCAGACAACTATTGAGGAAGTTTTCAGAGAGATCGCTATGCATATGGGCAGTGGGAAGACATTCACAATACATTAATGGAAATATAACAAAAGATTACAAACATTTAATGATGAATCACTACAGACAGTGACGGAGGGAGAGGGGGCTGGTAGAGGCCCCGGCCTCTGTAAGGAAATGCCCCTCCCTTGTAAAAATTTATATTTTTAATAAAAGTAACTGAAATTTTTTATTGGCCCCCCTAAATTATAATTTGGCCCCCTCTAATTTTTTTTTCTTGCTCCGCCTCTAAATACAAATTTCTTTACTAGAAACAAGGGCACTTTTTTCTCTGTTTTTTTTTTTACTTTTTCAAAACACACATCTAAATTATACTTGTAATATACCTTTTCTCTTTAATGAAACAATAGAAAAAAAATACTCATATTTAATTTAACATATCTACATATATTAATATTAATGATTAAAATATTATAAAATTATTTGGGATAATTATATTTGAGATGAATATATATATATATATATATATATATATATGTGTGTGTGTGTGTGTGTGTGTGTGTGTGTGTGTGTGTGTGTGTGTTCTTTTAATTAACAATTGAAATTAATTATTTTAAATAAATACTTTAATTTAATAAATTTATTAATTAATGATCAACATCTAATGTATTTTTTTTTTATGCAATACGACCTTTGGTTGCTTTGGATACACCCATAGACAGGTTGGTTGTGTCGAATCACAATTTTGAGATTGCCATTACAGACTTGATCCAGTTTAATTGCTGGTATAAAGCATATTTTTTGGAGTATGGTTGGAATTCATCAAGGCGCTACCAGTTTAATTGTTTTTATTTATTTATAAGTTAACATAAAAAAAGAAGATTTATTATCGAGTCTTATTTTTTAATGTTGTCTATCAAATAATAGAATTAGTTAATAAACATCTTTTATATTTATTGTTTTTTATTCATAAATCCACTTAGGATAAAAAGATTTTTTATTGGTTCTATTTTTTGGATGTTGTCTTTCGCGTAATATAATTGATTAATACATTACTTAATTTTTCATATATATTCATAATGCAATTTAATTTTGATGGCACCATTTCTCCGAGAACAGGATTTAATTTTAATTGTGTCTTGTATTTTTTGGTTGTTTATACAATATTGACCCAAGGATTGTAAGACTTTAATTTTGTGCTTTCCCACGAGAATGTTGCAGTAAGGATAGACAAGTTGATTAATGTACAACGCCTATTTTCTATATACAAAATATTATTTTCATATTTTGTAATAATTTGGATATGTGAGTTTTGGAATTTCCTTGATAATACCCTTCCAAGATACTATTTCAGTTATCTAGTCAACCATGGTCTAAGCAGTGGAATTACCTATAGTGATAACATTATTTTTAATTATAAATTAATATTTTAAAATATTAATATTATTTTTTAATTAAAATTATTGTTTACTAATATTTATTCATCATTTGAATTTTCTATGTCTATTTTGAATGTGTATGAATGATTTTTTACTTGTTTTAAGATACATTTTCTTGATATGATGAATAAATTTGGGATAGAGCTTGAACGTGCATGTTTTTCAATCAATATTATCATGAACATGCTCAAGCCCTTCAATTGCACATCTTTATAACAGTGGGGATTAGGCCATTTTCAAGCCGTTAAATTATGCAGCCGAACTTTTATCTTGGTTCTTTTAGAAAATAAACTGCAGTAGTAGTATATGATCATGGTACTGGATCACTTACAAATATCTGAGTGAAGGCAAGTTCCCCATGGTGACGTCAGGGATGCTGCCATGAAGTCGATTGTTGGACAAATCACTGTTATTAATGTAATAGGATTGTTATCAATTAGTTGAGCTCAGCATACTGATTCGAATGATTATCATCACATGTCATATGATACTCACATTATTTTTAGGAAATCGAGACTAGTCAAGGCTGTAGCGTTGATTTGTCCGTCTAATTCGCGGTTTGAGAGATCTCTACCTCCCAAAAATGGCGTCAACATAGAAACCAGTGAGTTTTAAAGAGGATGGATTGCCTTACAAAGAAAAAAAAAAATTGGATGAAGTTGATGAGGAACTTACAGGCCGGTGACGTGACAAACTGTGCGGCTCTCATAAGTGCAATTGCATGTGATGCCTAGAAAATTATTGTCACAAGGCGAGCCTGAGAATTGTTGAGAAGTATACCACCCTAACGTGGTCATCAATCCATCCAAAGCCTTTGCTGCCAAACGTTTTTCAACAAAGAAACACATATTTTGTTTAATTAGCATACCTGATACCTTCATGATCAAAACCATATATATTTTAGCTTCCACAACCTCAAGCTACCTCTAGCTAGCTTCAAATCCGAACTAAAAGGAAAAAAAAGAAAAAAAAACTAGTGCTAATGTATTGTCAATTGACTATATAAATCCATCTAGATTTCCTTACTAAAATCCTCGTAAAAATCAATTCATACTTAACCAATCACTTCACTTGATAGTTATAGTAAAAGATGGAGAAGCAGAAAATATCTAAGATATGCAGTACGTACGTGGGCTAGCTAGCAAGATAAAACTAAAGCACTACGGAACTCTCTGCCAGGCTGTGGAAGCACTGGAGAGTGCAAATGGAAGAGAGAAATAGCAGTATCTTGTGAGTGTCTAGTGATATGCTTGGATAGGGATCAGAAGATATTGAAGGAAAAGCTCATATTTAACAGATAAACAAATTTTCTTCCTTTTTATGTGTGTGTATATATATATATATATAGATGGAAAAGTATATCGTGTGTACCTTCTCCTTCAGGCAACAGCGGGCTGTCAGAGGAATTTGTTGATTGACAAACTACATGGCCAAATTGACGAAGAAGAAGAAGAACGGCAAGAGAGGAAACAAGCTGAGGAAAGAGCTTAGCCATTACTACTTAAGCTTGCGATGCGCTTCGATCCCTTGAGACGACATACATTCTTTATAAAGATATTGTCTTACCGTTCAAACTGTTATTAACTCTGAATCAATTACCTCACATTACCATATTGTCCAAATATCAAAATACCTGAGAAAAGTAACTTGCAATATTATGCATGGAGGCCTAACAATTTTGGTTCAAGTAAATTGCAAAATGATTCCAAAGCAGCATTTTTTTAAAATTGATTATCTCGTAGTCTTTAAAACGTTGTAAAATATGCATATTTGAATTCAATTCAATGTCTGAGATTTGAATTCATTCATGCATAATTAAAGGGTAGTAATTATTCGAATATAATATATAATTATGAGTTATTATGCATTATTAATCCAACACTATTTTTGTTTCTATTATCCTCTCCCGAGTAACGTGAGCTTGTGTTTTATGTCTTTTATCTCACAATTCATAGAAAGATATCCATCACTGTTCTAGTTGTGTGCCTCACAACTAACCACCTGTCATGATACAATAAGCACGCACTTCTTCCACTTTGTTGCATGCACACTTCCACTTTCAGTCTTTCAAGATTCCACTTTAAAGCTTTTTTGGTCGTTACTTGGAGCGGAGCAAATAATTAAATACTATTATCTTGCACTACGTATCAATGTCCACAAATCAGAAAAACAAACTCAAACACTCTCCTTGAATACTAAACCTAAGATCTATAATGACTAAAGAAAAACATAACAAACAAAGCTAGAAAGAAGGTATTTTTACATTGATTTTTGAAACCGAAAAATTGATGCATAATTAATTCTACTGGTTACTAGAAATAGTCCCGTTGCTTTGCCCTTAATTACCTGCTATCAAAACAAAAAAAAGAACCTAACATTTTTTGCTTAAAAAACAGATGTTTTTTCATTAAAAATAATTTATTTAGGAAGTGAAATGTTATTGTTCATATTCTTCATTCATAAACTGGACAAAAATATAATTCATAAGAATTACCACTTAAAAATAAGCTGGACAAGAATTTAAGATCTCTAAACATTTTAAAAATTACTTTACAATCCATTCCACTTAGACTCACTCTGTCTCTGCACTCTGCCACACACTACACTACTACTCTTCTCACATCCCTAGCTTTTATACAAAATTTGAAGTGGCAGGGCAAATCTTTAGGCATGTAAGTCTGCATGTGGTGTCTATTCTAGAATTCTTTTTTTTTTTTTTTAAGTAGATATGTATGCCGTTATTGATCTTCAACCTCATGTTCACAAGAATTCAAAGAGGATCTCTATTCATAAGAAGAAGAATGATTTTTAAATAAATCTTTAACTGATGACTCAACTTTTAAGTAGTAAAATAAAAGAATTATCACTTAAATCGGTATGAGAATTCTATATTAAGAAATTATTTGTGTAGCGTTAATCCGAAGAATAATCAAACATTATTAATTTTAAGATGAAAGCTGTTATTCTTAGAATTTTGCAAAACAAGTATGATTATGATAAGTACTATCAAGACGTTGTGGGCAAACTGCTCAAAACAGAAAGACAAAGGCAAATGGAAAGTGAAAAGGAAAAGCGTCAGGACAGAAGATGTTGGGAAAAAGAAGAAGAAGCAAGCTGTCAACACATGCTTTGGGAATCTAAAATGTGTATCACATGAAGTTCTTAATTCCATGGAAGATTTGTAGTGGTGACTAAATGGTTAGATAATTACCCTCTCCATTTTGTATATGTTCTTCTCTGTCGCTTAATTATGAATAGGCAGCAGGAAAATGTAACAGATCAAGATTGAAAACAGAATCACACTGCCAACACTCATGCCACTGCTTCTACATGCAGTGCAAGAATTACTGTCCAAGAAGTGCTCTCTGCCCGAGTGAATAGAAAGAGGTAGTAGGAGCCAATCTGAGAAATGAATGATTCTTTATGTCTGTCACGGGGGGTGCGAGCGCCGACGCAACGTCGTCTGGTGACGGCGGAGGCTCTTGTCATGCCTCCTGTGAGGTATTGTGTGTTGGAAAAGATTTTGAATTTAATCATAAAATTATGATTAATGTTTAGGACTCGTCACCTAATATTATGGTCACTAGAAACCTATGGTCTACGAGAATCTGAGTAAAGGACTGGTTGTGCAAGAGAAAATGCATCACCCCCAGTGCACCCTACCTAAGGTAAACTGCGTTGTAATTTCACTACCAGAAATTCGCTAAATACCAACGGACTCACCGATGGAATTTTTTCGGTTGGTATTTTTCGGTCGAACTCACCGACGGACTATTTTCGTCGGTAATTCGGTCGGTAATTGCCGACGGATATAGTCTGTCGGTAATTACCGACCGAGTTACCGACAGAAAATTCAAAATTAATGAAAAAAAGGGCGTGGAGGTTTTGGCGGGTGATGTTTGCGACGGAATCACCGACGGAATGAAAACCGGGGAGCCGTACATGTGATAAGACCTGTTCACCGTCAATAATACCGACGGAATCACTGACGGATTTGAAATGCCAGATCCGTACCGGTGACGCGACCGGTGCACCGTTAAAAATACCGACGGAATCACCGAGGAATTTGAATAGCAGGTCCGTGCGGTGATGTGTCGATTGCCCGTCAGAATTACCGACGGTTTCGCCGACTATTCATCGACAGAATAAAACCGTCGGTAAGTCCGTCGGCAAAAGTGAATATATGGTCATTCTGCCGACACTCTCCTCCCCCATTTCTCCTTCTTCTTCCTAATCCTAACCCTCCCCATCTGGAAATAACCAGCCCCCCCTCGTCCTAAAACAAAAATCTTCCTCATCTCAGCACAACAAGTTGTATTTCTTGAAGTTTTGTGGTCACAGCATCCGTGTTCTGATTTACCGACGGATTTTATCATTTTTTTTAAGTAATTCTATCTTTTAAAATTTTAACATTTAAATGTCAATTTTATTGTTTTTTTAGTATATGTATTTTTTTTTAGTAGATGTACATGTTTTATTGTTATTTCTCAAACAAACTTGTAGTATATGAATGTATAATTTTATACTTGTTATGGTTTGTTTTAGATTTTGTAAGATTGTATATGTTTGTAAATTTTTAAAACTTAATTTGTAGAATTACCGAATTACATGTTATGTTTTGAAATAATTAAGAGCTTGCTTAATGGGTCCTTTTTATAGAGGTTCGATAGAAGTCATGGATGATCGTTCATGGATGTATCTAGATTCACCCCAAGGATTGCGAAGGATGGATTATTGTAACGGGGTTCAGGGTTTTATTAATTTCGCAACATCTATTCCCAGAAATTTTACTGGAGGCGGTATTAGGTGTCCATGCAGGAAGTGTCAAAATAAAAAGTATCTGCATCCAGATGTTGTAATGATGCATCTTCTACACAAAGGGTTTGTGGAGGATTACGAGTGTTGGTATGCACATGGAGAGGTATTTGTTAGTAATAGGAGAATGGGAGAAACAGTGGTTGGGTCAACTTCTAGTGCTAGCAACGTGCATGAAGCGGCAAATGACAACACTAATCCTTACAGAAAAATGGTTATGGATGCTGTCGCACGTGTGCGACGGCACGACGATCGTCCACCATCAAGGAAAAATCGAAATATTTATTTATTCCTGGCAAATAAGGAGAGACAAGGAATTCTTGTCTCTACAAGTGAAAAAATGGACTGGAAGTCGCCACCTAGTATTCTGGTTACTAGGAACCCTAACTGGTCTCAGAGATGGGGTACGGAGACTGGTTGCGTAAAGGGAAGCTAGTATTAGCACCCCAACTACGCCCTACCTAAGGTAAGCTGCATTGTTTTGTCTGATAAAATCTAAAGTCGTGTTATGGTTTGTAGTTGTTTGGAATACGCATTACATGTAATGTCATACCCCAGGTTCGAGTGTCCGGAAAAAAAGAAATTAAATATCCGGAATATGCATTACGTGTAATGTCATACCCCGGATACTAAGAGACAAACAAAATAAAATTTTTGTTGTTTTTGAAATTTTGGCCAATATTCTCTTGACTTTAATAAACTTGTTATTAAAGCCAAAATGCATGCTAAAACATTGTTTTTTTTTTTTTGTGTATGAAAAATACAATATGATTTTTTAGCTTTGAGACACTTGGCCGTATGCACAAAAACATTTTTTTCTCTTTTTTTTTTAATTTTTTGTATTTTTGGAAGTTTTTGAGGAAAACCGGGTATTTTAATATCAGATTTTTGTATTTTTAACAACATAAAATACCACCCAATATTAATCAAAATGACATAAAAACTATGCGGAAAAATTATAAAATGCTGAAACAAATATTTTTGATTTTTTTTTCTTTGAAATGGGCCGGGTCAGGCCCAAATACATGGGCTGGGCCGAACCTGGCCCAAATGCATGGGCTGGTTACTGTGCACATAGTAACCGGGTTACTGTGTGCACAGTAACTAGTGAATTAATTAGCACATGTACAGTAACCGGGTAATTAATTTCTTGCTTGCAGAACGTGCACAGTGCACGTTCTGCATGCAAGAAGATGAACAGTAAAACGAGATAAGGGGTAGAGGGCTGACCTGTGGTGGTTCTAAAGGCGGTGCTGCTGGTGGCGATAGGAAGCGGCGCTGATAGTGGGGTGGCCGGCGGTGGCTCTGCGTTTTCCTTCTCTCTCTCCTCTGTTTTTTTTCGTTTTCTCCTCTGCTTCTTCTTCTTCTTCTTCTGTGTTCTCCCTTCTCTCTCCTTTCCTTTCCTCTTCTCTCTCTTTCTCTCGGTCTCCTCCCTCTTCTGTCCTCTCTCTCGGGTTTTCCTTTTTTCTTCTCTTTTTCAGCAGCCCTCCCCTGTATTTATAGGAAAACAGGGGAGGGCGAACGTGCTGGGGCGGCTACTGTTGGCCGCCCCCTCCACTACCTTCAACGGATAACAACGCCAGGCAAGTGGGTGTCCATGGTGGGCGTCTTTTTGCGCAATAAACGGGAAAGAAAGTAGGCGAAAAGAGAAGAGAAAAAAAAACAATTCTTCTCCCCTGTTCTCTGTGTGTCCAGGGGAAGAAGACGATGGTGCCGTTCCCAAACGGCACCGTTTTGTGTTTTTTTTTATAATATATTTTTTGAATTTTTTTATTTTTATTATTTTTTATGTGGGGACCCAAAAATGGGTTACAACAGTTGCCCCCCTCTTTACAATGCTTACGGAGCAAACATTTGTGCATAGTAAGTGTTGTAAAGATAAAACAAAATTGGTTGTCCAAAACGGGTCGTCTCAAAATTTGATTGACCTAAGACTTCAACCGGACCCAAAGTCCTGTGTGTGGTTGGGCTAAACTGAGATTCCTTTTGCCAATCCCCTTTAACCCGAAGCTTAAATATTATGTGTGTGTGGTTAGGATAGACTGAGATTCCTTTCGCCAATCCCCTCTAACCATAACGAAAAGTCTGTGTGTAGCTCGATCAACCTGAAATCCCATATGGAGATTCCCTTTAACCAAAGCTACATGAGATCCCATCTGGCGATCTCATTTAACCAAAACAAAAGAATGTGAAAAAAAACGGTCTCATTGTAATGGGTGACCTACCCAAGAAAAAAACATGGAGAAGTGGATGACGAGGGCTCAAAGGCGCACTCGAAAAGAGGTAGGGTTAGAAAACGCACTACCAAAGGATGAGGGCTCAAAGGCGCACTCAAAATGGAGGTGAGGGCTCAAAGGCGCACTCAAAAGGAGGTAGGGTTAGAAAACGCACTACCAAAAGGATGAGGGCTCAGAGGCGCACTCAAAATGGAGGTGAGGGCTCAAAGGCGCACTCAAAAGGAGGTAGGGTTAGAAAACGCACTACCCAAGGGATGAGGGCTCAAAGGCGCACTCAAAATGGAGGTGAGGGCTCAAAGGCGCACTCAAAAGGAGTTGAGGGCTCAACGGCGCACTCAAAATGGAGGTGAGGGCTCAAAGACGCACTCAAAAGGAGGTAGGATTAGAAAACGCACTACCCAAGGAATGAGGGCTCAAAGGCGCACTCAAAATGAAGGTGAGGGCTCAAAGGCGCACTCAAAAGGAGGTAGGGTTAGAAACGCACTACCGAAGGGATGAGGGCTCAAAGGCGCACTCAAAATGGATGTGAGGGCTCAAAGGTGCACTCAAAAGTAGGTAGGGTTAGAAACGCACTACCGAAGGGATGAGGGCTCAAAGGCGCACTCAAAAGGAGGTGAGGGCTCAAAGGCGCACTCAAAAGGAGGTAGGGTTAGAAAACGCATTACCCAAGGGATGAGGGCTTAAAGGCACACTCAAAATGGGGGTGAGGGCTCAAAGGCGCACTCAAAAGGAGGTGAGGGCTCAAAGGCGCACTCAAAAGGAGGTGAGGGCTCAAAGACGCACTCAAAAGGAGGTAAAGGCCCAAAGGCGCATTCAACAAGAGGTAAGGTTAGAAAACGCACTACCTAACAGTTGATGTTGAAACACTGATCTGTCAATGTTGAAAGAAAATGCATTATGATTGATATGCATGTATACTTACCTGAGAAATATAGGCCCCCATTTCTTCATGGTGTCTTTGTTTTCTCTCAAAAGTTGTAGTGTTGGTAGTAAACTTCGATGGCTTTTCCACTTTTGCTTACTCGGGTTACATATTGTGATCTTGACCTCTGGGAAGGGTTTGATGTCATCATACATCTTTGTCCTTCACCCCATTTTTGGGCTAAATAAATAAATAGCCGAAGAAGGTTAGAAAAATAACAAGAGGCATAAGCGCTCAGAAAATGGTCGAAAGATTGGTCAAGGAGGTTAAAAAAATACAGAGATTGGATTTTTGGCAGTATTTTCGTGAAGGATGAGAGCCCTGTTGAGAAGGAAAATGTAAATTTTTGAGGAGAAAAGCCCAAATTTAGATGTTTATGGACTTAATTGGATTTTATTTGAATTTATAGAGGATTGGAGTGCAAGAAAAATTGATTTTTAAGTCAATTTGGGCTTTAATTAGAAGAAATTTAAGTTCTGGGGCCAAAATATATTTTTTAGGAATTTATTGGGTCAAATCAGGGGCTTAATTGCATAAATATTGAAGTTTAATGGACAATTAGGGGTTTAATTGTGAAAATCCGAAACCAGGGACCAATTTGGAAAAAGCGGGTAAATATGGGGGGCTGTCTTGATTTGATCCAGGGGCGTAATTGAAGAAATTAGAAGTTTATTGATCAATTGAGGGCTTAATTGCATAAATCAGAGGCCAATGACCAAGATGAAAAACGCGGCCAACTATGGGGGCGAGGACCGAATTTGGCAGGGACGTAATTGAAAGAATCAAAAGATAATTGAGGGCTGAGTTGAAATTTTGCGTATTCTGGCGCCATTTTTAAATGAAACGGCGCGTTTTCCCCAAAACGACGCCGTTTCATACACAAAAAAAAAAAAAAAGAGGACCGAACGGTGCCGTTTTGAACGGCACTATTCCCCTTTCTTCTTCCTCCCCGAACGTGCAGCAGCATGGACGAAACCTTTGTTTAATCAGTCGGTGCCCCTCTCTCCTCGCGTGCGCTGACAGACCAAGCCCATGCACCTCGGACGATGCGAAGCCAGGAGGGCCACGCCGTGATCGACCACGCTCACCGACCAGCCGACCGGCGCTGCCCCCCACGTTGCCCAGCTTAACCCACCTTGTTCTGCTCCCCACGCTGCCCATGCAGCCCCGCTCCTTTGCCCGCTTATAAAAGAAGAGGAAAGATGTGAAGCACGGGGGGGGAAGGGACCGAAACCAAGAGAGAGAGAGAAACTGAAGGAGAGAGAAACAGTGGACCTAAAGAAATAAACACCTAAAACTCAAGAAAACGAAACTGAGAAAAGGGAGAAGAGGACAGAAGCCGTGGGAGAGTTTAAAGAAAACGTTAACTGAACACGACCCGAGAGGACACACCCGAACTGTGGGGAACCGTCGTTCTGAGCCGCCGATCTCCGCTGCAACACCGTCAACCCGTACGTTCGACCAGCAGCCTCACCTCCGCCGTGCCAGGTATTTTTTCTTTCCCCCCCCTACGTTTTCATTTTTTATATTTGTTATCCTCCTGCATGCAGAATCGTTCTGCATGCAGGAGGTAGGGGAAGGGAAAATAATTCCCTTCCCCGTGGGTTTTTAAACTGGGCCGGGTTTCCGGCCCAGTTTTGTTATTATTTATTTTGGGCCAGACCGAGTCTGGCCCAGTCTAAAGAGTTTTTTTGTTGGGCCAAGATCGGCCCATCCTCCTTGCGGGCCGAGATCGGCCCGATTCTAGCTAGGTTGGGTTCGGCCCATTCATTTGGGCCGGCCCAACCCGAATTGTTATTATTATAAATATTATGAATTATAGTATATTATTATATATATGTGTGTATATTGTGTATATATTTTTTTTTTTTTTAAAAAATATATTTCAAAAAATCTTAAAAAATATTGTTGATTTCCCTGAATAGTTTTGGCAAAATGGGTTAATGTTGGTTGGTATTTTTATACTGTAAAGATACCAAACCAGTGCTAAAAATACCCGGTTTTCGTAAAAATATCAAAGATTTTCCGAATAAGAAATGTTTTTTGCTTTCAAAAAATTTTCTAAAAAAATACCTAAAAAATGTTGTTGATTTTTCTGCATTTTTATTAAAGTGTAATAATATTGGTTGTATTTTTATACCGTAAGGATACAAGCTCAATATTTAAATACCTGATTTACGTAAAAAAAAAGAAAGAAAGAATTGATAATAATAAAATTTTCAAAAAAATTTTGTTTTGTTTTAAAATACGGCCTAGTCTCTCCAATATATATATATATAAATATTATAACATCATATTTTCACACAACAAAGGAAATTTTCAAAACAATATATGTATTATCATGCATTTTGGCTTTAATAACCAGTTTATTCAAGCCATGAGAACTAGGCCAATATTTCAAAAAATTCTAAAAAATCTTTTGGTGCTATTAGTAGTATTTGGGATTACGAATTTATACATAAAACGTATTCCTAAATAGTATTAATAAAGTTTTGGTATAGACATTAGAACGGTTAGGATTTTACCCGATAAGATAAAGACCTTCTTACCGAGGAGGATTTTTCTTGAACCATAGACAGACCAACAACTAGAAAAACACGAAAATACCTTAGATTTTATCAGACAATAAAACAATGCAGCTTACCTTAGGTAGGGCGTATTTGGGGTGCTAATACCTTCCCTTTACGCAACCAGTCCCCGTACCCGATCTTTGAGACCAGTTAGGGTTCCTAGTGACCAAAATACTAGGTGGCGACTCCCTTTCCATTTTCCACCCATAAAAGACAATATTTTCTTGTATCCCCATAGATATAGATAGATTTACATTGTAGATAAGAAAATGGAACAAACTATATTTGATTTTCGCCGCGACGCCGCACACGTGCGACAGAATGGCGACTCCGCTGGGGACCTTGTAGACTAAGCTTTGTTTTGTCTGATTTATTTGTGTGTTTGTGTGTTTATTGTTAATATGCCTGTCCTTTTTATTTGCGTATTTATTTTATTTTATTCTACTCATATTATTCATGCATTCTATACAATTGTCTCATGCATCACTTGCTTTAATTTTGAAAAGCACACACAAGCTTTAAGTTAAGTGGGGAATTAGCGATTTACCCTAAGACTATTGGTCAGGGTTTAAATGCGTGAAACACCCAACTCATATCTGAGTGCCTGCTTGGTAATGGTGGGCATACGTGTCTTAACTGTTCCTTGCAACGCCCCAATACTTCTTTACGAAGAACGTCACTGGGCAGATATGAGACCCTTTCAGACCAGATAGAAAAACTACCCACTCTCACTGATAATTAGAGCTTGTCCTTAGGTTGTGAATCTTACTTTCATTTTGCATCACGATTAATAATTTGAATTCATCAACCCAGGTTTTTGAGCTGAAATCATGACTAAGTACCTCTCTTTCCAAGAATATGGACAAGAGTCTGAGTTGGCTCAGATTGCCGAAGGAAAATGCCCAAGAATCGATACTAGTGGTTTACCATGCATTACCAAGGTAAATCACATGGTCAACGACTTAGGAAAGTTGCTGCCTATCATGGAATATGTCGACGAGACTTTGTTTGAAAGGAGATATGGGAGAATTGCACAGATAATGAGGTTACCTGTACAAGCAGCGGCGATCAAAGCCCTTCTGAGTTTTTGGGATCCAAGTTATCGGTGTTTTACCTTTGGAAACATCGATATGACACCCACCTTGGAAGAATATGAGAGAATTCTGGACTTTCCAAATGACAGCCACAGAATCTACCACCGACGCAGATTTGAAGACACAACTTCGGAAGTAGTCAACTTATTAAGCTTAGGAAAGATCAGCCAGTGTAGAGTCGCTGAAGGGGGTTTTAAATGGAAGGTCATTGAAGCCCGAATGAAGAAAAATGCCGAAGAAGGCAAGTTGGGAGACGAGCGTTATAGGTTGGTGGCCTTCGCCATTTTTGGGCTAGTGTTGTTCCCTTCCGAAACTGGGGTCATCAGTTTAGAAGCAGCAAGTGTCTTCGTCGAGTATGATCGTGACCGGATCAATCCTTCCTCAGCCATCTTGGGGGAAACCATGTTATCTCTTAGTCACTGCCGGACACATGGAAAAGGGGCAATGAGATGCTGCGTCCCTATGTTGTACCTATGGATAATTAGTCATATCGAAGCACCGAGAGACATCTTCAACAACTTTTGGTGGTTTGACTTGCGACCATTAAAGATTACCATAGATGAGACTTGGAAGAATTGGGATGAGAAGGCATGGAGGGATAAGTATGCAACATTGCCAAGTAGCAACTTCAAATGGAAGGCACCGTGGATGAACAACGTTATTTGCACAATGAGCTGCGGAAACAAGACATGGGTTCCTCTAATTGGTGTAACCGGTTACATCAGCTATGCGCCCGCCCTCGTAACAAGGCAGTTTGGCGGAATGCAATATACGCCAAGAACCTTGGGTTTGGCTGATTTCATTGGGTTATTCAAGCACCAACCGTTCATCCAAGAAATGGAGCTTATCCGACAGGATTGGGAAAGACCCGTGAAGGTGAAAAGAGAAGAAGGAAGCAGTTTTTGAAAACCTCATTCAGCCATAATTATATAGTTTGGAGGAATGAAGATTTTTCTGAAGTGAAGGGTCTCTCTACACAAGAACAGTCTGAGGCGGCTATGGAACCACAGAAAAGGGAAAGAAAGGATGATTTAAGAAAGCAGTTAGACCAGTGTATAAAGAACTCAACAGAAGTAAGGGCGACAACAACTGTTAGAGAACCAGCTAGAGGAGGAAAATACGATGAGAGTTTTCCTGAATCAGCGGTTAGAAAAAACAAGAGAAGCAGCTAATGTCTCTAAAGGAATGGTAGAAAAAGGCTGAGGTAGCTGAAGAGATAACAACAGGGGTCCAGGCTGAGTTGAGGAGTCGAATAGCTGATTATGATGAGTTGGTCAAGAAGAATGGGATAGCAGAAAAAGAATTGGCTAAGGTTAGGAGGGCAAACAAAAGGCGTGAATGTTGATAAGGAGACGATGGATTCTTTGAAGAAGGGAAGGAAACTTCTTTTTAAAGAAAATAGAAGTTGAAAAGGAGAAGAATCGTCTAGCCAACCTCGATATAGAAGAAGGAAGGAAGGTTAGAGCTCAATACATGGTGCAACTAGAGGAAGAAAGAAAATGCAAGAAGGGCCGCTGAGTCTGACATGAGAGATTACCAGAAGAGAGCTGAGTCTTCAAAAGGAAGAATAAGGGCTTTACAATCGGAGATCGAGGTACGAGAAGAAGAGTTAAGGGAGTTGAGAAGCCACTACTTCGAGATGGAAGAAGAGATGAGCAAGGCTAAGCAAGAGCGTCAAGAATGCCAAGACTACATGGACAGCTTCGCAGTTCAAATCAATTCCAAAATAGCAGAGCTGGACATCGAAAAGGAGGAGCTACAGAGCACAAGAGATAAGTTGGCACAATCAGAGAATATGGTGCGAGTATTGGAAAGAAGCAATGAAGCATTAGGAGCCAGCAACGAAGCAATAATCGGAGATAACGCTGTATTCCATGATAAGATAAGACATATGTCAAAACAGGTTGAGCACGTAGCCCGTTGTGCGGAAAGGTTGCAACAACAAGCCACCGAAGTTGGAAATGACGGTTCAAAGTATCGAGAATACATGGGGGCCATGGTCTGTTTTATTAGGGATTTAGCTAATAGGGGAAACGCCTTTTAGAAGTAGCAATGTATAGGACTTCTCTTTTCCATTATTGTTTTGTATGAGCAACTATGTTATTTATAAGAAGTCCATGACGTATTTCCTTTCTTAATGTGTTGAGTAAGCCACTATGATAAGAACTTGGCAAACCCTCCTTTATGGTAATCCGGTCAACTCAGAAATCTTGTTTAAAGGTTGCGAAAGTCATGAATCGGCTCATAATATTATATATATATATATACACATTACATATGCATCGCATTCTCATCATACATTTTGTTTTTAATTCATCATATGCATGCCAGATCGTGAAACATAGGTCCCATATCCAGAGTCCACCAAACCCGGTCAAGATCAAGAATGGAAAACGAGGAAAGAGCTCAATTAGAGTCGCACTACCAGACCGAGTTGGAATCAGTGAAAAATGAAGTTTCTCGACTGACCAGCCTGCTTGAGCAACTGTTAAGAACCAAGAACGGAGAAGGAACGTCTACCCAACCACCCATAGGAGCACCGTCAGTTCATGTCCCGGGGTTATCTCAGAACTTAGGGGCAGATTCAGCGACGGGGCAGCACTTTGCACCTGCTATTCCCATTCAGCCCCCTCAAGCTCGCACCACTATAGATTTAACAGCCGAGGGGCCTTCCGATAATAGGTCCACTGGTTCTTTGAACGAGGACAAAATATCAGCATTAGAAGAAAGGTTAAGAGCAGTTAAGGGAAATGATTGGTTTGACCCCATGCGGGCGTCGGAAATATGCTTGGTACCAAACCTTACGGTACCAAAAGATTTTAGGATACCGGAGTTTATAAGGTACACTGGGTTGGAATGCCCGAACACTCATCTTTGATCTTATTGCAATAAGATGGCTGAGGTGATTCATGACGATAAGTTAATGATCTACTTTTTCCAAGACAGTCTATCGGGATCTGCGCTAAGTTGGTACATGAGGCTGGATAATGTCAAGATTAAGAAATGGAAGGACTTAGTGGAGGCTTTCCTAAAGCAATACAAGTTCAATTTAGAAATTGCTCCAGATCGAACGAGCCTCATGTCACTGGAAAAGAGAAGCCAAGAGTCAGTGAGGGCTTATGCGCAAAGATGGAGGGACGAGGCCACGCATGTGCAACCCCCGTTAATAGAAACAGAGATGGTGACTTTGTTCGCCAATACATTCAAGGCACCTTACTATGAGCATTTAATGGGTAGCTCATCCCAACATTTCTATGATGTTGTACGCGTGGCCGAAAGAATAGAGCAAGGAATTAAAGCTGGGCGCATAGCGGAGCCTTTAGAAAAGAAAGGTTTTGTTGGGAGGAAAAGAGAAGGTGACGTTAACAATTTGGAGGATGGGTACAAAGGCAAGAAAGTAAATTTTCGTAGTCCACAAGCACTTACCGCTCAAGTCTCACGCATAAACTTTAACCAATCTTTTTCACCTAACCGAACAAATAACCAACCAAACTACCAAAAATCACTACCAAGATCACTACCAAAGACCACACCCAAAATACACTTCAGAACAAACTGCCGCCTTTACCCATGCCATTGAAAGACATGTATGCCAAGCTGTTGAGCATTGGACAAGTAGCTCCTATCCCTTACCCTACCACTACAACCACCATTCCCAATTTGGTACAAGCCTGAGTTGTTCTTGCGAGTACCATGGGGGCAATCCTGGGCATGGGATTGAAACCTGCTATGCCTTCAAGAAGAGGTTATTGGAGCTTATTAAGACGGGATGGTATCCTTTGAAGACAAGCCCAATGTTAATTCAAAACCCATTGCTAAGCATGCTCCAAATAGGTGGAATAGGCATGATCGAAGTGGGAAATCAAGGCAAGGTTTTGAAGGTGCCGATGAAAAGGTTGTACGACATGTTAGTACAATCAGGACTTCTAGAGGCAAAGGTGGTAAGGCAATCGGAGAGAGGTGACTACTGTGAGTTCCACGAAAAAGATGGACATCACATTGAGGATTGTGCAGAGTTTTGCAAAAAGATCGCAAAAATGTTGAAGATGGGACAATTGAGGATTGAACCCATGGAGAGCAGGCGTGAGGTAAGCATGATGGAAGGCCAAGATGAGATGGCAGGAGTTTGCAGGATCCAACAGACTGCAAATGGGCCCCCAAGGCTGGTCTTGACTAAACCGTCCTGCACAAAAGAGAATCACAATGCCATGCCGTATAATTATGGGTATGCCTCCGATGTTCGAGCGACTCTTCCTTTGTTCCAGACGGAGATAAGTGGTTTGACCAGGAGTGGTCGTTGCTTTACGCCTGAAGAATGGAGAAAGGAAAAGGGTAAGGAAGTGGTAGACCTGGACAAAGCTCCCGAAGTTAATAAGCCGGTAACGGAAGAGGAGTCGAATGAGTTTTTGAAGTTGATCAAGCATAGCGAATATTGCATAGTGGATCAACTAAAAAAGACTCCAGCGCGGATCTCCCTTATGTCTTTGATACTCAGCTCTGAGCTGCATCGAAATGCCTTGCAAAAGGTATTGAATGAGGCATATGTACCTCAAGACATTGAGCATAAAACCATGGAGCATTTAGTAGGGAGGATCCATGCAACTAATTACCTCTACTTCACGGCTGATGAGCTTGATGCTGAAGGTACTGGACACAACAAGCCTTTATACATTACTGTTAGGTGCAAAGACTGTATTGTAGGGAAGGTGCTCGTCGATAATGGCTCAGCCCTCAACGTGTTGCCAAAGCACATTCTGGAGGAAATGCCGATTGATGAATCTCATATGAAGCCAAGTACTATGATGGCCCGAGCGTATGATGGCTCACCTAGGCCAATACTTGGGACTTTAGAAGTGGAGCTATATGTGGGACCGCAAATGTTCCTAGTGACACTTCAGGTTATGGATATCCACCCTTCCTATAAGTTATGTTGGGAAGACCTTGGATCCACGCAGCGGGGGCAGTAGCTTCGTCATTGCACAAATGCCTGAAGTATATCATGAATGGGATGTTGGTAACTGTAAAGGCCGAGGAGGCAATATCCTTGATAAAGAATGTGGCTGTGCCTTTCATCGAAGTGGAAGATTGCAAGGATAACAATATCCATGCTTTCGAGATCGTGAACACCGACTGGGTGCCGGAGAACACTGTGTTAAGAAGGCCAAGGATCTCAGAAGCGGCCAGGATGGCAAGCCTATGCTTCTTAGAACGCGGGATCCCATTTCAGTATAACTTTACTGTCAGGATACCAGAAGGGGTTAAGTCGGCGAGTTTTGGAAAATGCTGCCTCAAAGATTTGGGTTAGGGTATCAACCTAACCAAAAGGATTATCGGTGGGCTGCTGGTCGGAGAAGGGCAAGAAGGATGGCTAGAATTAAAGGAAAGAGAGCCTGAGGAAGAAAAGCTAGAAATCCTCACCTTAGTGTATCGTTCACAAAAGCTGCATTCATAATGCAACCTGATAAAGGAGCCGGAAGCCTGGGTCTAGAACTGGCTCATATGAGCATAAACACCTTGGAGGGAAACGAGAAGAAAAGGGATGACGTGAAAGCAGTCGGCGGGAAAAGAAGATGAAGCGCTGCCACAAGCTGACGATCCATACGCTAGAAGAAGTCTCCGCCAAGACCGTTGTACGCAAGCTGGCTCCAGGCGAAAAGTTTCAGAATTGGGTGACACAAGAAGCTCCAGTGGTTTTCAAAATGTAAACCAACTTTTGTTTGCCTTAGCATGTTTTTGTCATTGCCTATGTTTGCTTTGTTTTCTCTAGTTGACAATCAAGGCTCATGATGTCAGCTAGATTCTATATTTGTCATAGAGCCCACCTTTTTTCCTTTGAATGAATGTGAGATCATGCACTTTTTCAGAAATTGTTTTATATATATATGCATTTACACCAAGCACTTCCCGCTTTCAGGAATCCTGAAAGCGGATCTCCAACGACATCACATACATTTAGCATCAAGAATAAATGGCCAAACTTGAACGAGCATGTAATAGCTATGGAAGAAGAAGAGTGGGATGAAAAGCAATATCAGTGAATTCACCAGGCTAGTAGAACAACAGGAATACTTGGAAGCCTGCCACGAGAAACTTGAAACCATCAATGTGGGCAATGGTCAGCTTAAGAAAGAGTTGAAAATAGGTACCCTAGTTACTTCTGAACAAAGGATAAAAATGATCACCCTTGTCGCACCCCAAAAAAAATCACGCGCGCGGCATCGGGCTGGCGATTTTAAGTCTCGTTGTTGTTGTTTTAATGGTTCGTTGGAGTCGCCACCTAGTAATTTATTGAAGGCTACTAGGAAACCGGATATACTGGTCTGGTCAGAGATTCACGGGTAAGGGACTGGTTGTGGTTAGGGAAGGTATTAGCACCCCTAACGCACCCTACCTGAGGTAAGCTGCTTCGTGAATTTGATGTGTTAAAGAAGTTTTAATAATTGTCTTTTCATCGGAAATTAGAAATATCACTTACGTATAAGTTAATAAATTCTTAACCGTGATCCGATCAAAATATATTAAAATTCTTTCTTTAATATATTTGCAATTTTATCCTGAAAAAAAAAAATAAATAAAATAACAAATTCATAAAACAAACACAAACACACACATACACTTTCACTATTTTTATTTCTTTTCTTTTCTTTTCTTTTACATCCATAATACAAATACAAATACAAATACAATACTAAAAATAAAAAAATTACATCAAAACCATTTTAAATTACAAAATAGCCCCTAAAACATCCTAGATTTTCTGGAATCCGCAGGAACAGTGCTCGGGAACAGTGCTCGGGAAGGTTTTGCTTGGGGCAGAATCAGTGGCGGCGCGTCTTCCCACGCGCCACCGCCACTGTGGCGCGTGGGTTCACGCGCCACCGACAAGGCTGGAAACCAGTGGATCGGGAGCGCCTTCTTCTTCTTTGTCTTCGTCCACCGCGGTGAGGGTCACCGTCGCCTGCAACAAGAACAAAACGCAACAACAAGCAGTCGGTTTTATATTTTTTATTTTTGGTTTGCAGATCTGTTTCTGGGTTCTTCTTCATCATTCCGGGTCTGAT
>NC_133299.1:822228-872466 GCF_005239225.2 Populus alba
TGAGACCAGTTAGGGTTCCTAGTGAACAAATACTAGGTTGGCGACCTCCCTTTTCCATTTTCCACCCATAAAAGACAATATTTTTTTTTTTTTCTTGTATCCCCATAGATTATAGATTAGATTTACATTTGTAGATACAGAAAAATGGAACAAAACTATATTTGATTTTCGCCGCGACGCCGCACACGTGCGACAATTGATATGCATGTATACTTACCTGAGAAATATAGGCCCCCATTTCTTCATGGTGTCTTTGTTTTCTCTCAAAGTTGTAGTGTTTGGTAGTAAACTTCGATGGCTTTCCACTTTTGCTTACTCGGCGTTTACATATTGTGATCTTGACCTCTGGGAAGGGTTTGATGTCATTCATACATCTTTGTCCTTCACCCCAACAAGTAGAGTTACCAAATTTTGCCCGTCATTTTCCTTTAGAACAAGGAATCATGGAGCCAGCCCTACCATGTGTTTTATTGATTGCCCCCATCAGCTTGATCATGCCCCCAAAGTGTTCAACTTCTTGGGTTTAGTTTGGGGTGAGGATATGTGAAAGTAAGGTTTTGGGTTTTTTTGTACAATGAAATGTTTTTCATGTAAAAATTTTTGGAACTTCCAAGTTATCCAAACACACAAAAATTATTTTTGACATTGGTTCAAAATAAACTTGTTCTCAAAAATTCAAGCGATTCCTATGGACAGGTTTCTTGAAGTGATAAAAAGCTTTTTTGCTTTTGGTTTAAAGATGAAGTGACATATGGTTGGTCACAAAAGGTTTAAATTTCAATTTGAGGGTTATTGAGAACCGAATTGATTCAAAACATTTATTTTTATTTGCATGAATAATGATTTGACTCGCATGAGAAAGCACTGCATACCGATCCAGATTGCTTGCCTTTGATCAGAAAGGGCTTGATTAGGCACGTACTGTAGGCTTGGGCTTTTGACTATGAAGAATATTTGTAGGCTCAAAAGGTGTTTAAGGGACTTTAAGACTAAGGATCACAAGTGCTTATATCCCAAACTCTTTTGTTCATACATTTTTGGACCTTAGAATTGATTTTGTAAAATGGTCCACGGTGCCCCCAGTGTTTGGGCTTGGGCTCTTTCTCTTTATTTTTGTTTTCTTCATTTGATTTTGAGCATCATTGCATTGGCCTTGTAATTTTTGCTCAAAATTTTTGGATCATTTGGATTTTTCTTCATGCCCCCTAGCTTTGTATGGGCACCTTTGATGAAAGAGAATTTTCTTTTATGCCCCCCAGTATTGTTTGAGCACTTTCATTGTTGAAGACTTTTTCATGCCCCCAAGAGTTATTTGGGCACTTTCAATCATTATGGATTTTTTTGCACTTGCCCCCCAGTGTAGGGGTGTGATCCTAGCAAGGGTTATTTTTCAAGAAAAATTTATTAGGCTAAAAAAGGGACTGCAAATGATATATTTCAGTTTTGTGAAAGGATTATCAAAGATGGCCTTTCTTCATCTCAAATGCATGCATTTAGGATCGGTAAGCCTTGCTTTCATGCGAGTATGCAATGTGATTTCTCATTATTCATGCAAATAAAACCCAGCTTTTGGAGTCACTTCATGTTTTTTTTTTTTTTTTTTTGGTTTTTCTAGGTGTAATTGGTTAACCTCTCTAAGGAATCACCTGAATTTCCAGAACTCGTTTGTTTCGGACAAACGTCAACATGATTTCTGTTTTTTGTACTAAACTTTGAATTCCTAAACATCCTTACATGCGATCATGCATAGTTTTGGAAGAAAAGGGAAAAGCACCACAAGATTTTGGGTGCGATGGTTTCATGCTTAAAGGTTATGCTCAATGTGTTATTTGCATGAAACAACAAAAATGAAGGCATGTGATGAACACAACAAAACACATGATTTTATTAACAAGAAAGGCTTAGTGGACAAGGAAAGTCTTGTGGAATTTTTTTAGCCAAATGACCAACAAAAACTAGAATAGGTTGAAACAAAAAATCAAGTTTTTGGAGGCATGATCAAATTGAGGTAGTTATTTTGGAAGAGAAAAAGAACAGGCTCCATCTGCAAACGGTTGTGATGCAATTCCCCTTCAAATTGTGTTGAGGCTTTTGATCACGTGGGCCCTTCAATTTCCTTCAGGTTGAGTCTTTGTTGGGGCTTGAACAAAATGATTCATTGGAAGGACCTTCACCAGAGGGCATTTCTCAAATATAGTGCTCGAGTAGCTAGTGAGGTGAGCCACACTTATTTTCAAAGACTCCAACTCTTCGTGCAAATAGGCCTCACGTTGAGCAAGCTCTTCATCTTCCATGTTTCTTGCTCGAAGTCGGGTGTTGTAGATTTTTTGGGGACCTATATTTCAATCTGCCATGTATGCATGTTAAATGTATGTCAAGAAGGGTTTGCCTTGATGTAAAGATAGCGCATACAAACTAAAGACAGGGTCTATTCATGAATAGGTTTTCTACCTGGTCTAAAAAGGGTCTCATATCTGCCCAGTGACGTCCTCGTAAAGGCAGTATGGGGCGTTGCAAAGAATAGTTAAGGCACATATGCCCACTATTACAAGCAGCTCTCAGATATGAGTTGGGTGTTTCACGCATCTGAACTCGACCAATAGTCAAGGGCAGATCGTTAATTCCCCACTTAAAATTAGAAGCTTGTGTGTGCTTAGAAAATATTAAGCATTTGTGATGCATGAGGGCAGTTCTATACAATGCATGAACAAATATGTACATGGAAATTAAAGCGTAAGAAATAAATAAAGGGAAATGCATATTTAAAAGATAAACACGCAAACACAACACAAAAAACACAATAATCAGACAACAACAAAGCTTAGTCCACAAGGTCCCCAGTGGAGTCGCCATTCTGTCGCACGTGTGCAGCGGCGCGGCGATCGTCCACCCTCAAGGAAATATCATCGGAATATTTATTCCTTCCTGGCAAATAAGGAGAGACAAGGAATTCTTGTCTCTACAAGTGAAAAAATGGACTGGGAGTCGCCACCTAGTATTCTGGTTACTAGGAACCCTAACTGGTCTCAGAGATGGGGTACGGAGACTGGTTGCGTAAAGGGAAGCTGGTATTAGCACCCCAACTACGCCCTACCTAAGGTAAGCTGCATTGTTTTGTCTGATAAAATCTAAAGTCGTGTTATGGTTTGTAGTTGTTTGGAATACGCATTACATGTAATGTCATATCCCAGGTTCGAGTGTCCAGAAAAAAAGAAATTAAATATCCGGAATATGCATTACGTGTAATGTCATACCCCGGATACTAAAAGACAAACAAAATAAATTTTTTGTTGTTTTTGAAATTTTGGCCAATATTCTCTTGACTTTAATAAACTGGTTATTAAAGCCAAAATGCATGCTAAAACATTGTTTTTTTTTTTGTGTATGAAAAATACAATATGATTTTTTAGCTTTGAGACACTTGGCCGTATGCACAAAAACATTTTTTTCTCTTTTTTTTTAATTTTTTGTATTTTTGGAAGTTTTTGAGGAAAACCGGGTATTTTAATATCAGATTTTTGTATTTTTAACAACATAAAATACCACCCAATATTAATCAAAATGACATAAAAACTATGCGGAAAAATTATAAAATGCTGAAACAAATATTTTTTATTTTTTTTTTCTTTGAAATGGGCCAGGTCAGGCCCAAATACATGGGCTAGGCTGAACCTGGCCCAAATGCATGGGCTGGTTACTGTGCACATAGTAACCGGGTTACTGTGCACACAGTAACTAGTGAATTAATTAGCCAGTTACTGTGCACATGCACAGTAACCGGGTAATTAATTTCTTGCTTGCAGAACGTGCACAGTGCACGTTCTGCATGCAAGAAGAAGATGAACAGAAAACGAGGATAAGGGGTAGAGGGCTGACCTGTGGTGGTTCTGAAGGCGGTGCTGCTGGTAGCGATAGGAAGCAGCGCTGACAGTTGGGTGGCCGGCGGTGGCTCTGCGTTTTCCTTCTCTCTCTCCTCTGTTTTTTTTTTCGTTTTCTCCTCTGCTTCTTCTTCTTTCTTCTTCTTTCTTCTCTTCTTCTTCTTCTTTCTTCTTCTTCTGTGTTCTCCCTTACTCTCTCCTTTCCTTTCCTCTTTCTCTCTCTTTCTCTCGTCTCCTCCCTCTTCTGTCCTCTCTCCGGGTTTTCCTTTTTTCTTCTCTTTTTCAGCAGGCCTCCTCTGTATTTATAGGAAAACAGGGGAGGGCGAACGTGCTGGGGCGGCTACTGTTGGCCGCCCCCTCCACTACCTTCAACGGATAACAACGCCAGGCAGTGGGTGTCCAGGCGGGCGTTTCTTTTTGCGCAATAAACGGGAAAGAAAGTAGGCAAAAAGAGAAGAGAAAAAAAAGCAATTCTTCTCCCCTGTTCTCTGCGTGTCCAGGGGAAGAAGACGATGGTGCCGTTCCAAACGGACCGTTTTGTGTTTTTTTTATAATATATTTTTTTGAATTTTTTTATTTTTTATGTGGGGACCCAAAAATGGGTTACAACAGATGCAATGAGAATGAATCAAGATAATGTCAATCAATGGTCCAATTGTAGAAGAAGAAGCCTAATGCATAGGCAGCTAGGTTTTTTTGATTTGTTGAATAGATTTTGACGAACCATTTATGGGATGGCTGCACAAAACCACAGTAAATTATCGGCTGTGGCACAGGTGTTCACCATCAAGTCAGATCACGGGTTGAGTGAGGCCAGGTATGACAAAATTATTGATTGGGCAAGAAGCATTTTACCTGAATGGAACAGGCTCAAAGAGAACTTCCATGCTGCGAAGTCCATGATGAAACCCCTCGGTTTAGGATACCAGAAAATTGACATGTGCCCTAACTTCTGCATGTTATACTACCTTGAAAATGCTGAGATGACCGAGTGCATGACATGCGGGCATTCCCATTACAAACCCATAACTGGCAGGGGGAAGACTCTAGTGGCATATAAAAAACTTAGATATTTCCCGATCACACCTAGACTGCAGAGGTTATTTATGTCACCAAGGACTGCTGAGCACATGACATGACACCAAACACACGATGCCGTTGATGGTGTGATGGTGCATCCTTCTGACGGCGAAGCGTGGAAACACTTTAACAGTGTGCATCCTGACTTTTCTGCTGAATCAAGGAATGTTCGACTTGGGTTGTGTACAGACGGGTTCAACCCATTTGGGTCATTTGCTACTCCCTATTCTTGTTAGCCGGTCATTCTCACAGTTTATAACTTGCCACCGGGAATGTGTATGAGGCCAGAGTTCATGTTTCTATCTACTGTCATACCCGGTCCAAGCAGCCCGGGGCGGAATATAGATGTTTCTCTTCGACCGTTGATAGATGAGCTGGCGCAGTTGTGGTCCTCCGGATCTCTGACTTATGATATATCGAGGAAACAAAATTTCCTTATGAGGGCGGTTATGATGTGGACTATCAGTGATTTTCCAGCTTATGGAATGCTTTCTGGTTGGAGCACGCATGGGAAACTCGCATGTCCATACTGCATGGAAAACAACAAGGCATTCACGCTAGCAAACGGAGGTAAAGCTTCTTTTTTTAACTGTCATCGTCGCTTCTTGCCACTTAATCACAGGTTCAGAAAGAACAGAAAAGATTTCTTTGTTGGTAGAGTTGAAAAAGATGTTGCATCCCCGCGTCTTTCTGGTGAAGAATTGCATCATGTTGTATCAGAGTACGGTGACATTGTGTTTGGCCTTCAATCAGGTAAGCAAAAGTTTCCTGGTTTTGGTTTGACCCATAATTGGGTAAAACGAAGTATCTTTTGGGAGCTTCCGTATTGTAAGACCAATCTTCTCCGCCATAACCTTGACGTCATGCACATCGAAAAGAACATGTTTGAGAATATTTTCAACACCGTCATGAATGTGAAGGGAAGACAAAAGGACAACATGAAGGCTAGATTGGATATAATAGCTTTATACTGTAACCGTAAAAATATGGAGTTGGTTTATGAGGAGTCACGGGTTGCAAAACCAAGGGCAAGCTTCGTGTTAGAGAAACACGCACAACTGCTAGTCTATAAATGGCTTAAGAGTCTGCGTTTTCCGGATGGACATGCATCGAACATATCAAGGCTTGTTAACATAGAGGACTGCAGATTGTATGGAATGAAGAGTCATGACTGCCACATGTTTATGCAAACACTCATCCCATTAGCTTTTCGTGAATTTGTTGCCAAAAGGGAATATGGGAATGCACTGACGGAGATCAGTCATTTCTTCAGAGATATATGCTCCAGCAAGATGAATGTTGAGCACATTGAGAGGCTTCAAACGAATATCATCGAGACACTATGCAAACTTGAGATGATATTCCCTCCTTCATTTTTTGACTCAATGGAGCATCTCCCTATACATCTACCGTTCGAGGCAAAAGTTGGAGGACCGGTCCAGTATAGATGGATGTACGCATTCGAACGGTGAGATATTACAGTTGCAATGGAATTCATATCTTAAAGTATTTTCTATGTTTTTCTTAATTGAAAATACTTGAATTGTACTTCAATGCAGGTACTTGTTTAATCTAAAAAAAAGGTTAAGAACAAGGCGCATGTTGAGGCTTCGATATCTAAGGCCTATATTGTTGAAGAGATATCAACATTTATCTCGTACTATTTCGAACCTCATCTGAGAACAAGAATCAATCGCGTTCCATGGAATGACGATGGCGATGAAGTGCCTTCCAGTGGGAACTTGTCAATATTCTCCAATACTGGACGACCCACACCTAAAAATGCCGTAAGAGGAAGATATTTGTCGAAAATAGAATTCAAACAAGCACACAACTATGTTCTATTTAACTGTGATGAGCTGAGACCATTTATTCAGTAAGTCTATATATGTGTAATACTAATTAAACTTTGTCAGTAATATACTGTTAATTATATATTGTAATATCATACACATTATCACTTGCAGGCAACATCGACAATATTTGCTCTCCAATAACTCGCAGCTGACCGAATCCCAGATCTTTCAATTACAAGATGAACAATTTGCCACATGGTTCAAAACACATGTAAGCACTATCACAAACTCATTCTAACGTATGCATGTCATTACGAGATTCTCGTTCATTTACCGTTTATTGATGTACATTTAATTACATATATTTACAAGGTTTATCAAATGGGAAGGAGTGCGCCTAAGTCATTGTCTTCACTAAGCCTCGGCCCTGAAAGAAAAGTTAAGTGCTACAACGGGTATTTTGTCAATGGATATGTTTTCCATACTGAAGAATATGGGCAAGGAAGAAAGACATACAACTGCGGTGTTTGTGTTAAGGGATCCACAAGTAGCTAGTTAGAAGTTGACTACTATGGTAGATTAGAAGAGGTCGTCGAACTGCAATATCATAGCGAGCAGAATAAAGTGTTTTTATTGAAATGCTATTGGTATGACACGACGGACAGAGGAATCAGAGTTGATCCGCACCATGGTCTGGTCGAAATCAACTCAAAAGCTAGACTCCACAACATAAACGATGTCTTTGTTTTCGCAAAGCAATGTCAACAAGTTTATTACATACACACCCCTTCATTTAAAAAGGATCGATCAAGAGTTGATTGGTTTGTCCATTTTAAAAACAAAACCCACGGGGGTCATGTCGAGGTTTGTTCAGGATGAGAACGAAGACACAAGTGTGCGAGATGAAGTCTTTCAAGTTCGTGAGTTGGTTGAACCATATCGAGTTGCTCCTTCGATTGAATTGGAAGAAAATTCAAATTTTCGAGTTCTCGATGATAGTCTTGTTGATATTGACGGAGAGGAGTTGAATGTTGTTCTCAGCTCTAGCGGACAAGCAAATGTCGATGAAGAAGATGATATCCATATTGAAGATTGCGATGAAGATGATGACAATTCAATTGATGAGGAAGAAGAAGAAAATTCCGACTAATTATGAAAATGAAGCCCTATGTAAAAACATTTGTCTCATGTAATTTAGATTATGGATGATGTATTTTGTAAAACAAAATATTTACTGTTTAAGCAATGTGGTTATTGTTTTATGTGATGGACAGTTTATCAGTTCGAAATTTTAGAGAGTTCGAAATTAATTACGCGAAATGCCACCAACACCGACGAGATTACCGACGGATTCACCGACACATACACCGATGGATTATAGTCCTTCGGTATCTCACAGAGAGTTCAAAAATAATTACAACAAAATGCTACCTTCACCAACGGGTATACCGACGGAATTCAATCCGTCGGCATATCACAGAGAGTTCGAAAACATTTACAACAAAATGCCACAATCATTGACGGGTATACCGATGGATTCTAGTCCGTCAGTATCTCATAGAGAGTTCGAAAATAATTACAACAAAATGCCACCTTCACCGACGGGTATACCGACGGAATTAAATCCGTTGGTATCTCACAGAGAGTTCGAAAATATTTACAACAAAATGCCACAATCACCGACGGATTTTTCGACGCTAATACCGACAGAAATACCGACGGACCGCGTGATTTCCAAAGTGTGTGAATTAAAGCGCCTCTAAACTTGTCATATTACCGACGGAATCACCGACGGACGTCGAAAAATATGGAGGGCTTTTAAAAATTCGGTGCGAAATTCAAAAAATTACCGATGTATTTTTGACCTGTTACCGACGGATATTAATTCCGTCGGTGATTCCGTCGGCAAAACTGCCATATAAGTTCCAGCCCCCGCCGCTTCACCTCATTTTTCTTCTTCTCTCCCCGCGCCGCTTCTCTTCTCTTCTCCTCCGTTTGCACCTCAAATTTTTGATTTTTTTGCTTTCAATCTCTAGCAAGATTTAGTGTTGTGAATCTTCCTCATATTAAAAGGTATGTGTTTTTTTTCAATTTATTTTATTTACTTTTAATTTATTTTTAGTTGTTTTTATTTTTGTTATTTTGTTGTTTTGGTGTTTTTTTTTTGTAATATAGATAAAGTTTTGAATTTGTCACATTATCAAGGTATGTATATTTCGTTCCTTTTCTTGATGTAGGTTTTTTTTTTGAATTTTTTGAATATTTTTTTATTGTTTTGTTGTCATAATAACATATTAGTTAATTTGTTGAATATTTGTTGTTAAAGTTGAATTTAACTTAGAATTAGTAATTGAATATGTTAGAATAATTATTAATTTTACTCTATTATTGCATGATTTGTGTTTAATTATTTTCATTGATTTTAATTGTTAGTCTATATTTTTTTTTAATTTATTGTTGTATTGCCATATATAATTATTGATTAATTTGTTGAATTATAATTGTTAATGTTGAATTTACCTTAGAATTAATAATTGGATATATTGGAATAATTAGTATTTTTTTTTATATTATTGCATGATTTGTGTTTAACTGTTTCCATTGATTTTAATTGTTAGGCTATAATTCTTTTTTATTTTATTGAATATATTTTATTGTTGTATTGCCATAATTATTTAATAATTTGTTGAATTAATATTGTTAATGTTGAATTTATCTTAGATTTAATAATTGAATATGTTGGAAGAATTATTAATTTTACTCTAAACTTGATGATTTGTGTTTAATTGTTTCTATTTATTTTGAATTTATAGTTTTTGTTGTATTGACATAATTATTGAATAATTTGTGAATTGTAAATTGTTAACGTTGAATTTATCTTATGATTAATAGTTGAATATGTTGGGAATAATTAGTATAGATTGGGTCAATTGGTTGTGGCTATTGTTAATATTTGCAGGTTTGTAGATTTGGGTAGTATCCAGTATAGGGGAGGTGCTGCCGATTTTTTTTAACTTTTGAATTTTATTATACAATTATTTATATAAAATTGTTTAGATGCAGAGAATGAAATCCAGAGCTAGTCGTTCACATCCAGTCGAATCAAGTTCGTCTAGTAGCGATGCTGATGTTTCCTTAGGTGCCTCTCAAGAAGAGGCACCTACACCACTTGCGCCGTCAACCGATGCTGCCTCTTCCAGCGATGTTTCACATCGCAGAAGCGGCGTGCCTTCGTAGCGGAATCAATTTACCCGCAAGTACGAGGCATAGTGGAAGGACGATCTTTCAATGTAAGTTTGTTAAGAGTTTTAGTTTTTTATATATATATATAAAAAACAAATTTAAAACATAATTTATGAAGTAATCACTATTTCATTAATTTCATTTCTTTTCAGGTTCACAAACATTGAGGCCGCCCGAGTAATATCATCGGCGTTTAAAGCGTCGATGGAGATTCCATTGTTTCAATGGAGTCAGATATCCAGGCATCCGAATGGATGCCTCAAATCAATGCATGGTTTTCGTAGATTTGAGGTTCGTGTTAATATATAATTTTCAGCTTATTTCTAATAAATTCTAGTTATAATTGTAAATAAATTATTAACATTTTAAAAAAAATTATTTTTTTATACATAGCATCGATTTAGCTGGGACGATGAACATGACACTGTTGTGAGGAGGGTGTGGGAAAATCACGCGGCAATTAGGTAACATCGAAAACAATACGACTTTTTTTTTTTTACATAATTATTTATGTTTCAAAATGTAATTTTTTCAATGCGTGAATTAGGTTGCGTGATTTTTGGTAATGAAACCCAGAAAAGGAAAAAAACAACGAGGGATAAGGGGTTCCAAGGTTGGAACGATGTTGCGGTTTGGAGGGATTTCAAACCGATATACATCCCGGAAGATATATGGCCACACTATCTTCAGCACGTGACGTTTGAGCGGTTCACTCGACGCTCACAGTCCGGTGCTGGCAACCGGAATCGACCAATTCATGGCTCAGTGACAATGCACACCGGCGGCTCCGTTTCGTTTGGTGCACATGCGAAACGGATGGTAAGATTAATTTAAATGAAATATATCGTTCAATTAATTTGTTGTTAATAAATTTTTTTCATTATAGGCTACGTCTCTTGGACGTGAGCCGAACCCTATGGAGTTGTTTGTGGAGACGCACGTGCGGAGTCATGACCGCCAAAAGGGGACGCAATAATTCGTTGACAACCATGCTCAACAGTTTGTGGTATGTTTGTTCAACCATTTTATTTTGTAACTTATTATTATGTTTATTGAATTGAATATGATGATTTTTTTTTTCAGGAGACCTATAATAATCGATTGAGGGAGAGATACGAGGACGATCCTTCGACCCATCCAGAATTCGATCCGGATTTGTGGATGGAGGCTGGATCGTCAGGTGGACCCGATAAAAATCGGGTTTACGGGCTCTCCAACACTACCGCCGCCAACTTGCGATCGACCGGTACTGCTTCAATCGTTGGGAGCTCCTAATCTGTATCGAGCTCCCAATCTAAGGTGTTCGTAGCCTTGCAGCAAAGGTGCGACCACCTATCAGAGGCGTACATACAACTCAAAAAAGAGCAAAGATTGGCGAATGAACAACACAGAGCAGAGTCTGAACAACAAAGAGCGGCCTATGAAGAGCTTCGCCAAATGGTCATGAACATGACACAAGGTGGAACATGTGCGCCTAATCCTTTTTGGCCGCCTAACCCCCAGCCTCCTCCTCCTCCTCCTCCTCCACCTTTATATTAATTTTTAATAAACATTATTTACATTTAAAATTTCGTTTAATTTTTTTTTTGAAACACATTCATTTTGTAATTAATATTATTTAACTTTGAGTTTTTGTTGCTTAATATAAATTTTATTTGCATAATTGGTTTGTATTACCATTAATTTATATTATTTTTTCTAAAAAATTAAAAAAAAATTACACAGGGATTTACCGACGGAATAACTCCGTCGGCATTGGACAGTGTCTGCCACCATCACCAACGAATATTCAGAAGGACAGATTCGGTCGGTATTCCATCCCATCACCGACATATTCACCGACGGAAATAATCCATCGGTATAAACTTACCGACGAATTTACAGACGGAAATATTCGGTCGGTATGAAATATCACCGACACTTTTACCGACGGATTTATTCCGTCGGTATATTCCAAGCGGGAAACTTTTTTTTTTGGCTCGCACAGTCCATCGGTAAAACCGTCGGTAAATGTTTTTTTTGTATTTCCGACCGATATAGCAACGGAATGTGGAATCACCGACAAAAGGTATTTCGACGGGCGTATTCCGTCGGTAATATAGTCGGTAAATAATTTACCGACGAACTTTCTATCACACACCGACGGAATATTTCCGTCGGTAAAACTGTGAAATCTTGTAGTGTTTGATCGTTTTTTTTTTCTAAGTTGGGTTTCTTTTCGTTGGTATTTTCTAAGGTTTAAGACAAATCTTTCTTCATAAGAAAATATCTATTTTATTTGGTAAATCCTAGCCGTTCTAAAGTCTGAATTTTAGCATATTTATTTACACATTGTATCTTTAATACCTGACGGTGTACTTTATCATCTAATTTTACATTTTTCAAATATTAAAATCTACATCTGAATCCTAAAAAAAGATTGGAAATTGTTTTTTGACATGTTGGTCAAATCCTAATGGATAATCATAAACTGATTACAATATTTATTTTTGAATTTTTTAAAACATGAAAAAAAATGCAATTTATTTTATTTAAAAAAAAATAATTTTTTTTAAAAATAATTCAGAATTGGATTCTGACTAATGTCTATAGGGGTCGGTCCTAAAGGCAAGAGCAGTTCCAGGTGATGCAGTGGATTAAGCCATTGATCATGTGTAAACGACGAAAGTCAAGAAAAGGTTCCTCGAAGCCCGCCACTAAAGCTTATTAATTCTTCTCTCTCCCGCCAAGGTCCCCTTTCCGTGGAATAGCAGAGACCACTACCAATCAACCAGAAGAAATTCCAGTAGCTTTTGGAAAATACAGAGTTCCTGCCCATGATCACAACCATGTACGCAAGCCAATCTTAATTCCAATAAAGCCCATTTAAATAGTAGAGTTTTCACATAATTTTACTAAGATCTCTCCTTTTAATCCCTACCATTTCTAAATCAAAGATGGAATACAAAGATCAGTCATATTCTGCGAAAAGAAAAGAAAAAAAATCAAGAAAAGAGAGCTTGTCTCGATAATTATAATACATACTTGTATCACAGTGAGGTTTAGAAAACAAGCATGGATATATATTATCTCTTAATTAGCCTCAGTTGACAGCTTTTGCTTCTAAACTTGTGAAAGGTAGAGTTTCGGCAAAAGGAAAAAGGAAAGATGAGGGATGACAGGTGAAAGTAAGTGTTCAAAAAAATTGAAAAGTGGAAGTGGGGATAGTTTCGTCAAATTTTCTTAAAAGAGTAAGAGACAAATTTAATTTAGACAAAGAGGTCAAGTAAAAGCAAAATCTATTTATATTTTTTAATTTATTTTTATCTAACAACAAAGAGGTACTCAGCACTAAAGCAAGTCTAATTATATTTATCTAATGGGTAGCTAAGTGTACTAATTTTCTGGGCGATTTATACATAAAGATAGTATGCTAAAAAAATGCTTACACCATTATTAAAACCATCTTATTTAATGTACAAGCATATTATGAAAAATATGCTAAAATAAAGTGGGCGATTTATACATTAAAAGAAACTAATAATTCAATAACTTAAGTTCGAGCCAGAGGATGATGTTCTATCACGTGGTGGCAAAGCTCTGTCAAGCAAGCATATGAAGTGACTTGTAGATCTCTAAATATAAGGCATCTCTACAATATAAGACAAAATTAGCATAATTCTCTTACAATGGTCCCCTTTTTTTTTTTAATCATTTTACATTGTTTTTACTATAAATTTGAAAGTTACTCAGAGGTATTATTGTAATCTAAATATATTAAATATTATTAAAAAAAAAAAATAAAACACGAGACGCTAACATGAAGAAAACCCTCGCACTATTCGGGCAGCATGAGAAGTGTCGTCCAATTATCAAATGCTGCCTTCTATAATGGCTCGAGATGGGGTAGTGTTTGTATCGAAAATACCTTTGATTTGATACTAGTGACCATTTGTTTTTTCTTTTTCTTTCTCCCCGCCCCTCGAGATGGGGCAGCGTTTGTACCAAAAATACCATTGGTTCGATACTAGGGATCATTTCTCTCTCTCTCTTTCCTTCTTGAATTCAAGACGTTAAGGAAAGCAAAATCCAAAGGCAATTGAAAAGTGAATGGAAAAGCGTCAGACAGAAGATAGTGAAAAACAAAGAAAAAGCAAGCTGTCAGCACAGGCCTTTGGAATCTAAAATGTGTATCACATGAAGTTCTTAATTCCATTGAAGATTTGTAGTGGTGACTAAATGGTTAGATAATTACCCTCTCCATTTTGTATATGTTCTTCACTACCGCTTATGAATAGGCAGCAGGAAATTGTAACAAAACAAGATTGAAAACAGAATCACACTGTCAGCACTCATGCCCAGCTAATTAATGGCTCTGCTAAATGATTTGATACATCATAAATTAATGATTGAACCCATGGAATCTGAACATTGAGAAGTAAGTAATAATGCATCTTTAAAATTTATGGTCAAGTCTTTGTTCATGTAATTCAGCATCTTTTGTTTATCTTTTGCATTTAATAAAGCTAAAGCACCAGTACGTATGAAGGACAAAAGCTGATAGCTTATCCTTCATTTCTTGGGTCCAATCAGAAAGTGAATATTTATTGAAGAGTAATAATGCACCTTTACAATTTATGGTCAAGTCTTTGTTCATGTTCAGCATCTTTTGGTACCATTATGTCGATCTTTTGCTTCCATTATGTCTATCTTTTGCAATGTCGAGCAGAGAAAGATTAATAAAAGCTAAAGCATCAGTATGAAGGCCAAAAGCTGATAGCTTAACCCCCATTTCTTGGGTCCAATCAGAAAGTGAACATTGATAAGTAATAATGCATCTTTACAATTTATGGTCAAGTCTTTGTTCATGTAATTCAGCACTAAAACCATTAATTAGCAATGTAATAATAATTTTATTTTAATCATATAACAATACAATACGGAACAGTTGATTGATTTTACTTACAATATAACACAACAAATCATAGTATAGTGTAGCAAAAACGAGCCCCTGTTTAAAGTGCAGAAGGATTCTTGTAGTTTCTTGCGTTTTCTCTCTGTTTCTGTTTTTTAGACTAACATGCGTCAATTCTTGTACAGACAGAGAAAGGAAATAAGCATACCTGGTTCTGAAGAAAGTGGAGCCGATGGTGGCAGCGGCTTACTCTGTTGTTTCCTTCGTTCTGGAAAAGAAAGAGCAGATGGTGGCTCCACTCCTCTGTTGGTGTTGAGTTTTCTGCTGGTCCTCTGTTCCTCTGTTGGTTTCGCCTCCTCCCTGTTTTCTCTCTTATCCTGCTCACTCCCTCTGCCTCTCTCTTCTTTACACTCTATTCTCTCTGTTTTTTTTCTGCTGTCCTCCTCCTGTTTTCTCTTCTTCTCCCCTCTCGTTCCCCCATTTTCTTTCTGCCCTGCTCTCCCTTCTTTGTTCTTCTTTTCTCTCCTTTTTTTCTGCTGTCTCGTTCTTTTCCCCCCTTTTCCCTCGGGTCCTTCTCCCTATTATAGCCAAAACTGCATGCGTTTTTTTTTTTTTTTTTTATAATGAAGACGTTCAGGACCATTATTACAGTGAAACGTTCCCCATAATCTATGGCATTTGTTACTGAAACGGTTCCTGTCTGCTGAATTGGTGGAGAAGACAATGAATACTGCCTCTGAAACGGCACCGTTTTTCAACTTTAAATGATATTTCTGAGTTGGTCCATGGATGTTTTTATAATTTTGTAATCAAACCCCCGGATAAAGTTTAATTGAATCCCTTTATTTTAGCACCTTTTCTGATGTGGTCCTTGATTTCAGGTTGTTTCAATCAAATCTCTAATTGGCCATCAAACTTCAATAATTATGCAATCAAGTATACTCCAAGGAAATAAAAACCTGTTTTTGTATACAAATGAAGTCTGCTAGTCTACTCAGCATGTAATTATAAAAAGCAAAACACACCAGAGAGTAAGTAGCTAGGATTGAGAGAAAAACAGAAAGGGAAGAAAGAATCCCTTGAGTATTTATTTTGAGTTGGGCTTAAATGGTTAGGGTTGGAAAATATATATATATAAAAATATCTATACATTATCGTAAAATCTAATGATAATATTATTCAATTCATGAAATTACCAACAGTCATAATAACAGCATAAATAAATCATAGCAGACAAATCAAACACACATATTTTCTCATGAAGTCTCTCATGCATATATCAATGTTCTCTTGTCACCACCACATAATTAGAACCAAGTAATTACAAAATAAAAAAGAAAAGGCAGAAGGTTTTCATCATCAAACTTAACATTACACACTTTTAATGTGCAAAAAATACTAAAAATTGTTAATTAATCCCTGCTGATCATATTTTAGCTAAGAAAAATTAACCAAGTAAAAGAATAATCGATCCAGCTCTCACCGTATCTAGAAGAACAACAGTTTCTTCCTTTTCTCTGTACTCAGCATTATTTCTCCCACTAACGATTTCAAGGAGAAGGATCCCAAAACTGTAGACATCGGCTTTCGCTGTCATGGTTCTCCGGATTGCATACTCTGGTGACATGTATGAACTGAAAAGGCATTGAGAAATGATAGATCAAATAATATCAAATCGTAACTACGTGGAGATATTCAAAATATTTAATTTAATTTATCCAAGTTGTTGTACAAATACAACCCATGTAATCCCATTAATTCTATTCTTAAGCCTAAACTAGGTAAGAAAAAATACAATTCCTAAGTTAAATAAGAATAAATAAATAAATAATGAAAAGCTAACCCGATTTGGGTTAAATACTCTGGTGACGTGGATGTATTGCTACAACAACGAAATCATAGTTTAAATTGGAACCAAATTTTTTCCATATAAAATGGTAAAGTCAATTTTTACTTACAGATCTCCTCCTCCTCCTCCTGCTGCTCTAACCGCAACATGTGGATCCTCCTCCTCGTAAAGCTTTGCCAATCCAAAATCTGATATTTTCGGATTACAACTTGCATCAAGCAGAATATTATTGGCTTTTATGTTTCTGTGTATTATTTGAGGCTTCCTTTCATGAAGATACTTCAAACCCTTCGCTATTCCCTTGCATATTATGAATCTTTTCGGCCAATCAATTCGCACTGTGGACTTTGTACCTGCAAATCCCCAAGTCAATAGTCAGCAGTCTGCCATGTTCTGGTTGTGAGAAAATGGTTGACTAAGGATCACCATAAGGTTTAAGCCCTTCTACATGTGACATTTTATTGATTATCTTTTGGATTCACTTTGAAAAATAAGACAAACACAATAAAATAAAATAATAAAATCCATGATTTATTAAAAATAATAAATATATTCACCTGCTCCTTGTATCTATTTATTTTTAAGGAATTACCGGAAAATAACTATAAAATGTTACTAGATACTCTCCTAGTGCCATAAAATTTCACATTAAATCGGTATAACAGCTGGACGTGTAATACTTATTTAAAAAAACATTATTCTTTAACTCGAAAGTGTCAAAAGTTTTTCTTAATAGACCATGACTGTGTATAAACACTTTATTTTTATCTTTTCTAGTATATTTACTGTTCATATTTACCAAATTAGAAGCAACATATATGATTAGCAAAATTTGCAAATGCCAAAAAGGCATCGAGACTGAGCGATAAAGGAAATTACCAAATAAAACTTGTCCGAGCGAGCCAACTTCCATGAATTCGTAGATGAGTAAATGTAGGTGCCTTCTTGAATAAATATAAAGCAATTTAACAATGTTGTCGTGTTTCAACTCCTTGGCTTTCTTGACATAAACTTCAGTTGCTATTTCATCGACTGCATTTGAATGAGCGAATAGCTTCTTCACTGCTACAGTCAGATCTGGCAATTGAGCCTGCAGTTATGCCAAATCAAAGTGAAGAAAGGTTAAAGAACATAAAAGTTATTGCTTCAAAGAAAACAATTAAGGAACAAGAGATTTGTTTTACCTTGTATACTATCCCAGAAACGTCCGCTACCAAGCTCCATCTTGGGACTAAATTTTTTGTTTGATCCAATTGTTTGAAAAATTCCTAAGAATATATAGTTTTATACTATTTCACTGACAAAAGAACGTGTAATTATGTCCTATTTCCGACTTAGACAATGGAGTAATTAAAAAGAAATTATCCAGACAGTTGCAGATAAGCTTGCAATAACCGGATGTTAATCTAGTGTTTTACGCTTTAGGATAGATATTTGTCATCGAGTTATTGGTCCAATTAGGAAACCCACTGAGCGTGTTGTTCGCTAAAAATCTAAGCAGGAAACTTCAACCCATCAGCAACAATGGTTTACCAGCTATACAATATATCTATAAACAACTTAAACTCGTACAACTTATTCAGTCTCTGAAATGCTGCTGGAACGCTACCACTTAAGTTGTTGAAGCTCAAATCTCTGGGAGACAAAGCAAAACGCATCAAATATTAGTTCTAATAGTACTCGAAATTGATGTTAAATTTTGAAGCATATAGACTCAATTGGGAATGAGAAACAACAAATGAGATCAATGCATATAAGTGTTGAGCTTATACGATGGAGTTTAACCATTTTGGCTGTTATGGATTTCTGGATGAATAAGCCATCGAATAGGTCTTAGAGATTTGACGAGCTTTTCATCGATATATCATTGCATGTAGATTTTCTTTATATTCAGGTTTCTGTGTTTTTCTCTCATGTTTTGCGTGAATGTGTGGCATGGCTTTGATCTTCCAGAAAAGTGTATAGTATGGACATGAAACTGTATCCTTTGTTGCTATGGTAATCTGGTCATGCATTTTCTCTTGATTCAAACAACTGCTACCGTCACTCTTTTTGCCTCTCTTTTTGGTGTTGTAATGCAATTTATTACTTATGAAAAGAAAAAGTTCAACCATTTTGGAGCAGACTAATCCAGCACAGTTGAGAAAAATAAACTACCTAAGATGGAACAATTACAGGAAATTTCTGAAAGGGTAAACTTACAGATATTTTAACTTTGACCAATTGCCAATGTATTCGGGTATTGAGAAGTTAATTTTGCAATTTCTCAGGACCCTGCACAAACAATAGAAGAAGTAAGAGACTCTCTATTTGTAACCAATTAAATGTTAGAAATTGAGAGGACGGAAGCAATGTCGAAAAGATCTTTACAATGTTACTCTCATATGAAATAAAATATTTGTCATTGAAGTGCTCATGAACTTGGAAAACATCAACGCGTTAATAGAGATTTTCCCAGATTAATTCCATAATAAATCTGAAGAAAAACACTCACACGGAAAATAGAGATTTTGGTTCCGGTACTTCTTCTGGGAATGATATTCCTGGATTGCTCACATCACTGACCCACCTGGAATCATTAAACAGCACTTTCATGTCTATCTTCACATTAAAATTAAAACAGCATGCCGGCATCACATTATTGCACATACAATCTCTCTAGTCTTGGCAGACTAAAAGTTTGTGCTGACAGATTCCCTTCAAAATTATTTCCTATCAGAACCCTGACAAGTACACAATGAAACGGTCAGCTCAATGCATGCACCAAATTGTTTTGCTTGATAAATTTAATTAAATCCTCTATAGACTATAACATTGAACTTGACTTTGTTTTTTAGAAGAAAAAAAAATTAACAAAGACTTACAGTTTGGTGAGATTCACCCATTTTCCAAAATAATCAGGTATTGGACCAGACAAATAGTTTCCACCCACTGCACTGCATTGACCCAAATACTTCCTTTAATTGTATCATAGCGTGGAGCTAAATTGCAAGAGAAAATAAAAGCAAGAAACTCACAAGTGCAGAAGTTTGGTCAGATTCGCATATGTCGTAGGAATTGTCCCAGTAAAATTATTTGCTGTCAAGTATCTACAAGAAATTAGGGCTGTTAGGTAAATACCAAAATGCTTCTTACTAAATAGCCTCTTGCAAATCATAAGTTCAAATGGATTGTGCTTTATCGTCGCATCACTTGTGCACTACTTAGGTGGCTATACGTTCCAAATTTTTCACATGGGACCTCATCTAAAGTTAAAGCAATCTATGATCAAAATGACAAGAGTAAAACGGGAAAATTACAGCTGTCGAAGATTGGTCAAGTTTCCAAGCTCCTTCGGAAGTTCACCATGAAGATCATTGTCATCTAGGTTCCTTTTCCCTCCAGAGAAACAGACAAATAAGTAGATAAATTTATAGTACTCTTGAGAAAGAGACTTGAAGAAGCAGTGAATAGATTTTTCTTACAGAGAGATGAAAAAAGACAGCTTTCCTAATTCTTTTGGAATAATGCCTGACAACTTGTTACTATAAAGATCCCTGCAAATAGAATGATATAATGTATAAGAGGAATCAAGACACAAATATCATGTAGAATGAAAAAGCAGTGAAAAATCCGGATGATTCCATGCAATCACACAGAACCATATCCATGTAATGTAATTATTCGAGGATTTATTATTAAGTGGTGCTAGTGCCATAAAGCTAACAAACTAGCAGGGAAAACAAAAGTTGTATACATATATAAGCCAAAAAGAAGTAAAAACCATGCAATAATACATAGAAAGATCTTATAGCCAAAACTAACTGGTTGTGAACTCCCTTACAGAATCATCAGTGAAGAGAGTTTCCCCAAATTTTCGTTTATAGTACCACTGAGGAAGTTGAGTCGAAGATAGCTGTGACAGGAAGATGTACATGTATTTGGTTAAGGTCCATAAATAGATGCAAGACTGTTTTAATCTGTAAGAAGAAATACGTACATCTCTCGCAAGTTTTGACAGAATCGTATGCTGTCTGGTATTGGCCCGGTCAATTGATTGTTGGAAAGATCCCTGATTTTTAACACATATATCAGAATGAATATATATATATATATATATATATATATAACCAAAAAATATCTTGCGTATATCGCTTTGACTTACAAAATCCAAAGCGATTGTAAACCCGTAAGATTCTGAGGGATGGTACCATCAAGATCATTGTTGGATAGAGAACTGTTCAGGTGATCTCACCCAGAAGATAAGAACTTTCAGTTAATACTTCATTGAACTTTGGGGTTAATGGAAATTTTAAGAAAATAGCAATTCAAAATTATTAGCACAAGTGTAATGTAGAAAGGTCTTTGTGCAGTATATGTGGAGGCTATATACTCTGTTTCGCGAATCTTGATAGATATTCCCGATTTTTGTGGAATTGTTTAAAAAAGTTAATAAAATTTTTATTTTTGGAAAATCTACAAGTAATTTTAGAAAAATATTGCATTATAAGATCAATGTCTTAGGATTATATTTTACAAAAAAACAATTGTTTCAATTCAAAATTTTAAAATATAAGGCTAGTTTTCATCAATATTTTTATATATTACTTTTTAATGTACTCTTGTTCGTTTTGAATTCAAACTTTAACACATCATCAACACAATATTTTTATTTTTTAAAAAAATTATTTTTTTGTGAAATTTAAACTCATAATTATTTATTAGCAAAACTCTCAATTATTTTAATTAAAAGTTTAAAATAGTGTACAAAATCTTTGGAATAAGTTTATAATACTTTCAAACAATGGTAAAATTGGTTATTTATAGCAAATTAAATAAATATTATACCAAAGGCAAAACAAGAATAAATATTACAAAATTTCACCACAACAACTCGTTCCAATTTAGATTCATTTATTAATTAATTGTCTGTAGATCACACCGTCGAATCCGTTAGATATACAATCAAGTGGCGTGTGCTACAATTCTTCAGTCTGTTCATCTAAGTTTATCTCTTTAATATTATTCGTTCTTCCTTTAAATTTGATGGCAATCATCTAATGGCATATGACAAATTGGATGGAGGGTGCTTGTTTTGTCTTGCTATGCTGTGATGTATCAATTCAGTCATCATTAGAAGGGTTATCTACTATGAGTTCTAAGGACTTGCAATACCGTTAATTGGAAGCAATCATGACAGACTTGCAGATAAATCAGACTCTGCAACTTTGTCAGGCTTGGAGGTATAGAACCGGTCAACGAATTGCTTGAAAGGTTCCTGATGTTTAGCACGGTCATTGTACGATGATTTAGAAATAAACATGGCCTATGCATGCCATCATTTATAAATATAGAACAAGGAATCAAAGCTTTAACATACAAAATCTTGAGATGCTGTAAATTCCCCAGCGTCGAAGGAATCCCACCAGAAAGCTGATTATTGAAAAGATAACTGGTGTGGCAATATGATCAAACATCAATTTCATCAATGGCAACAACTGTAGGTGTTTATTTTAACACATAAAACAGCAGTTTCAATACTGAAAAGAGAAATATATGTGGAGTTATGATACTTACAGTCCTACCAAGTTTGCAAAGAGACCTATTGAAGGGTCAATAGATCCATCCAAGTTTTTGCTTGGCAAGTTTCTGTCAAAGAAATTGAAGTGGTTCACATAGAAAGGATTGTTTTAAACAGGTTTCATGCATTCCTTTTTTATATTGTTTGTTTTTGTTAATGACAATCAGATTTTGAATTTATCAAGTTTTGTACATACATTCCAGTGACCGAACAAACCGACTGATTTTGGCAGGAGCACTTGATCTCGGAATCCAGTTCGGTAGAACAAATTGGATACGTGAGAGTTAACTGCGTTGTGTCTTTGGACAGCAAATTCTTGGAAAGGAGTCGAAGAGCACGTACTGCAGAGGGTTTGAAAAACAGAGGAAAAAAACTTATTAAATCCCACTAGGATCTTCTAATATTAATATAAAAATACTCAATCGACCTTATTATATACCTACGTAGATGGGTTAGAATTTATTGGTCTGTATACAAAAAACAAAAAAAAAAGGTAATCTACATATTTGTATAGCTTTCCTTTCGTAATCAATTCCTTCATGAGAAAATCAATGGCCTTATATCGATAATTAGTAATTAAACTAAACATGCATTGATACATCTTTGAATGAATAAGAAAGGGATTAATCTGTATCTTCATAATCTGGAAGGGATCCATTGCGTACGACTTCTGCGATGCTATCATCAAAAGTAGTCGTCCCAGTGCCAAGTTGCCAGAGAAGAAGAAAGCTAAGGAGAAAAAGTCTGCTGATAAGCATTACTGACCATTCAGAACCTATTGGTTTCGACATAACTCAACCTCTAGTTTGCGTTTCGTGCTGTGTGTATGTGGATGCCACTGCGTATATATATTTATATACACACACGAATAAAAACATACCTTATGAAAAAGAGATTCTCAACAAGACGAATATAATAATTTGTTCTCTTTAACTATTTTATTATTTTCTGTCCAGAAGTTTTCATCAAATGAATGAAATCTACCAAAGTATTGGATAGTGACGTCTGAAGAGGAAGCCTTCTTTAGGAAAGCTACCAATTGCTTGTGGATACAGTAATGCCTTTTGGATTCTATACTACTCGTGTTTCGTTCCTTTAAATTGTCTCTGATTTGAACACACAGAAAAAAAAGAGAAGACGAAGACAAGGAAAAAGGGAGCAATAGAAATCATTCCACTACGTCAAGGTGGGGGACTTGGTACTGAGAAGCATTGGATAGTGACGTCTGAAGAGGAAGCCTTCTATAGGAAAGCTACCAAAGTAACAATTGCTTGTGGATACAGTAATGCCTTTTGGATTCTATACTACTCGTGTTTCGTTCCTTTAAATTGTCTCTGATTTGAACACAGAAAAAAAAGAGAAGACGAAGACAAGGAAAAAGGGCGCACTAGAAATGATTAAAGAGCTTGAGGACTTTTATCATTGCATTTCATTTCGGATATGGTTAGATTTGCTATACTAATAAATAAAAAAGAATAGAAAACATCAAAACATCCAGATAATTATTAAAGAGTAGTTGAGGAAAATTAAAAAATTTAAAATTTAAAATTTAAAAGCATATTTTCAAATAATAAAAATTCTATTAAAAAAAATTCAATTTAAGGAATAAAATTCAAAATTATATTTTTAAGCATTTAATTGGAATTTTTCAAGGTTTTATCGAATTTATTAAGAGCTTAATTACAATAAAAATATTGAAGTTTGATAAAAAAAAAATTAAAAACTTTATTGAATAAATTAAAAACCTATAACCAAATTGTAAAACACGCAAAACTCTAAGGTTTGAAATAATATTCGGTGGTGATTCCTGAACTCTATAATCATAATCTTCTTATTAAACTTAAAATCCCCTTACAATTTCAAAAAAGAATCATGCGACGTTGTACACATCACAACAATAATCTCATGGTATTTTAGATAATCATCATAATCTTAAATTATTTGGTAATACTTCTCTCTTTTTTTATTTTTTTATGATTATGAATTTCATACTTTTTACTATTTTTGTTAAATCAAATCCAATGGTCATGAATGATGCATACAAAATTAATGGTCATTATTAACAAGTAAAGGACATAACTTGTAGTTTTGAAAATTTAATTTATAAGAACAAAATTTCATAATATCGTATATCCTCACCTCCGTACGTCAATCCTCTCATATTAAAAGTATAGAAAAACACAAAATTTCTTTCTCGAGATTTTGTCTTTCTCTGGTAACCAAAACAAATATATTCCATTTCTGGCACGCACCTATCTCCAACATCTCCTACTTCTTTTCCAAATGCTAGCACAAAGAAACGTGAGACTAACAGAGCAAATAAAAAGTGCAGCTACAATCCACTATCCGAACAATATCACTTAGGGATACAAATCATCCATTGCCTAGTAACATTGAAACTTCTTTTTCTCTCAAAGCTTCCACAATAAACTTCTTCACTTATTATATATATATATATATATACGTACAATAATAATGTTCTTCAAAAACAGGAAGTGTTTCCATGAAAATCACGGGCTAAGTAGATGCCTGAAGAATAAAATTTTACCTTGCGACAAGGGAAAGTTAACTATTCTGGAAGAAGAACATTTCCTCTCTTTTGTAACTTGTAAGTAATCATCGTTCTACAGGAATATATCAAAACTTTGTACTTTTAAAGTATTTGTTGAACCAGCACTTCTAAAACCATCCAAGTCGACGGAAAAATTATAACTAAGCAGCAGAGTCCCCATCATTGCCCTGCCACATAAAATCTCCAGGTATTGTTTTGGCTATTCTAGAAGTGAGTTGGCCTGATCAAAAATCATGAACTGCATATGTTATACATGTGTTTGTAGATTGTTATTTTTTTTTTCCATTCAATTAACATGAGTTTTAGGGTGTAATTAATTTAATTAGAGTAGCTCTAAGCACAAATCAATTTCAATGATATTTATGCTTTTAATTTAGAGATGTTTGTATTAGCTGAAGCAACCAAAGCCACTATGCATGCAAGAAGCTGAAAATGATCAATTAATTAAGCTCCATAATTTGCAGTAATGTAATGATCTTGTTTTTCAAATAGTTTGTGACTGTTTCTGTGATTAGTACTAGCTAGTACTCGGTTCATTGTTGCGTTACTTGAATATTGTTTCTGGCTTGGTTGGAATCTTAACTAAAGCTGATTTCGTTATTGGAAATTTTAATTTACATAGCACCTTGTTTTGAAGGAGAACAAAAGGAAAGAAAATGGATATCAACAACTTGTCCAAACGTGCTCAGGAATTGTGGAATGAATGGGAGATTCGCTCACTGATTTTGTTAAGTCTCTTTCTCCAAATCTTGCTCATCGTCATTGGAAATCGGCGGAAGTACCACACTGGAATCGTGCTTGGAGGCCTTGTCTGGATAGCATACTTGTCCGCGGATTGGGTGACAACTTATGCATTGAGTAGTGTTTCCCGTAGCCAAGGAGGTTCGGGAACGAATCGCATCAATCCAACTCCAAACAATATTCCAGCATTTTGGGCACCAATTCTCCTTGTACACCTTGGTGGCCCTGACACTATTACTGCTTATGCACTGGAAGACAACGAATTGTGGTTACGGCACCTTCTCCAGCTAACAATTCAAGCTTCTACAGCTTCTTATTCCCTGCTCAAATCATGGGGTGGGGATCCACTCATATACATAGCCATTCCCATCTTTGTTGCTGGAATTTCCAAGTATGGAGACAGGGTTTTGGTTCTCTGGCTAGCAAGCTCCAAGAAGTTTAGGGACATCCAAAGTGAAGAAGTGGATACTTTCCAGAGCGAATTTGGCAAGAAATTTCCATCTGTTGGCTTTTTTGACATGCGTGAGGAAGACTTGAATAAAGGTTTAGAATTTAACAACATAATACCTGAGGCTGTGTATCTCCATGAAGCACATTTTTTTTTTCAAATGTTCAAGATATTTTATGCAGATCTCGCGCTTAGCCATTCTAGCCATATGGCAAGCTATCGTATCCTGAGTAGCAAGAAGAAAGCCACAGAAGCCTTCAAAGTGATAGAAGTCGAGTTGGGGTTTATGTACGATGTGCTTTTTACAAAGGTGACAAGTGTTTGTTCAAAGCGTACTATTCTTCGCTCCATCAGTTTCCTATCTTCTACTTCTGCATTGGTCGCCTTCTCGTTGATGGTCGCGAACAAGTGTGCCTACACAGGAACCGAGGTAATTATATCATACATCTTGCTGGGAGGAGGAGTTGTTCTTGAGATATATGGATTCATCATGCTACTCTTATCTGAATGGGCTATGTTTCGGCTTAGCTCGCTAAACAAGCCTTGGGCCAAAGCTGTCTATAAAGCTGTCTATTCTGACAACAACAAAAGGTGGAAAAGATACATGGCACAACACGACTTAACAGATGCTCAAATAACCAAGAACGGAGCTTTGTGCAAGATGGTCATAAATTCGTTGGTATGTAAACCAACACCCAAAGCTTGTTTTATGAAGTTGCTAGGCAATATTCAAAGTTGGGAGGTTATCAGCGACGAATTAAAAGAATTAATCTGGAAATACCTCATAGACAAACGTTCGAGATATGGTCATGAAATGCCTCAACCTGATCCTGGCATGAATGATTTGAAGGAGATATTGGCTGAAAGAGGTGATCAGGTACTGAAAAGCATGGGATGCTTGGAAGAATTTCGTTGGGCTGTGGTTGAAATAGACTTTCATGGGAGCCTCCTTTTATGGCACATTGCCACTGATATTTGCTATCATGATGATATTCGCAATAACAAAGTTGATGCAAATAATCAACTTTGCAAAAGGAGCAGATCCTTATCTAATTACATGTTGTATCTTCTAATTGAACGTCCAAATATGCTGCCTAAAGGGATTGGTCAGGCAAGGTACAAGCAAACCGGCATTCAACTCACCGAATTCTCGTGGTGCTGGAGATCGGAAATAATAACACCCACTCATTGGGGTTCTGAAGAGTTTATGAATGAAATCAAACAAAAAAAAGGCGACGTGTCAATGCTAAATGATGCTTGCAAGCTCGCCAAGGAATTACAATCTCTGGAGAATAATTGGACCAACGAAAAAAAGTGGAAGATGATAAGTAAAATATGGGTGGAGATGTTGACTTATGCAGCATCTAATTGTGGATGGAAAGAGCATGCTCAAGCACTTACACGTGGCGGGGAGCTCCTCACTCGTGTGTGCCTTCTCATGGCCCATTTGGGTTTAAGAGAGCAGTGTCTAACAACTGCAAGCACCAGTTCCAGGGAAGCTCAACATCCATAGTTTTAAGTCTTGCTACTATAAATTTTCAGTTGGTTGCTCTTTTTCTATGTTTGAAATATTGTCTTTATTTCATTTCATCATTAGTATTGTAGTATGGTGTGGGTTTTTCTTGTGTGAAATTTTGTATTTTTTTTTTAAATAAAAATGTTGTCTTGTTGCCTGCATCAGGCTTAGCCTCACTTGAAGAAAAAAAAAAGTTAGTATTTGAAGTTTGAAATTATATATATTGAACTAGAATGATTTTTTAAAATTACAATTTTCTTAGTTGGATATTTCCACAAAATTTCAATAATGGAAAGGTGACATTAACCAATTGAATATGATCTTAAGTTTACAAATAAATAAAACAATATATTATGTATAAAATCTTGAATGAAATAACAAAATAAAAAACATAAAGGTACACGCAAAAAGAAGGATGATATATTTTATTGTATTTATCATTTAAATAAAAAAAGCACAGAAAAGAAATTCAACAAATTAAATTATTAAAAAATTTATAAATAATAATATGGAAGAAATAAGGGGAGATGGGCCTAGACTTGAGCCCAAATGCTTCCAGCCTCTGTCTAGCGAGGTGAATTTGGGCTAGCGTCCAAGTCTATTTAATATTTGTGGAACCAGCAATATTTCTAAAACAACTCATGTTAAAATAATTAAAGGATTTTACTTTTCGTCCTAAAACTCCATTAATTCTCTCGTGTATCAATCATCAAATGCTGAAAGAAGAGAGAATAAGTCACTGTAGAAGGGAGATAGAAGAAAAGGATTCATTTTGGCCAACCACTCTTCCGCACAAAAAATGTCTTTTTATTTATTTATTTATTTATTAGATTCATCTTTTATAGGGAGTTCAATGAATATTGTAGTATTTCCTTTTATATCAGGTTTATTAAGTTATTTTCTTTAATTTTTTTTTAGACTTATTAAAGGCTATTTTAAGGTTGAGAAGGAGGTTATTATGGTTTCCAATATATAATTTATTTTATTACAAGAGAAATTCAGGTGTTTGCAGTCAAAAAAATCATGTTGTTAATAAAAAATAAAAAAAAGTGCACGTTTCATCAAGACGAGAAAAAATACATAAATTAAAATTAGGATTTTAACAAAATAAATAAATTTTTTTCTTTCAAAATGTCAATCCTTTAAACTCTTTTCAATATTTATCTTAATTTATACATAATTAAATAAAAATTGGGTTTGAAGTTGCTTGAGCTTTTACCTTTGTTCCATTTTTTATTACACACAAGTTACTTTTAATTAGAAAGACTCTTTGCAATTTATATTTATAAAATATTTGTATGTACGTAGATTTATTTTGTATATTTTACTGTGAAGATCAACTTATAGCATTAGTCTTTAATTAATGTTCATAACTCTTTTATAATTTATCAGTTTATATATATTTAAATTTATTATATTAAAAACATGTATAATTAATCTTTTGATCATCCCTCAATTAATAGATTTTATGATTTAGAAAAAGCACATAATCAATGTTAATGGTATTTTTTTTTACGTTAGAGATTAACTTTAAATTATTCTCACAGCGTAGTGTTGACACAATAACTAGTATTAACTCCATGATAAAAATTACTAGAATCCTAAAAAAATGATTAATTTTATTAATTTTCTTATCCATGCCACAAACTTTTCATAAAGTTTTGCTTGTGGATAGAGAAAGTAATTTATTCTATATTTTTTCTTGCAGAGATCCCTTTATAAAGGTTTGAGTTGTGATGAGAATAAACAATTTCTTATATTTATACGTTACATTATAAAGTTTATAGCCTCGCAAAATCTTAAAAAAAAAATAAAAAAAAATAAAAAAAATAAGAAAAAGCACAGTTTTGAGGCATAAGGGCTCGAAACACTTCGCAATCTGGTAATATTTTGGCTTCAACTTGTAAGTCAATACGTAAGTATGATTTTATTTATGCATTTCTTATATAAAATTTGATGTTATTTTATCAAGCTTCTTGTAGAGATTGGTTGGCTTAAGAAATGCAAGTTATTTCACTAATGCTATGTTACATATGCATGCTGACATAAATTTTGTTTGAATTTAACACTTTAGTAAGATTTTGGAACTTGAAACCTAATGTCTGTTTGGTAATGAATTCCAATCTATTTTTTGAGGTTCAATTTATTGTTTTAAAAAAAAAAAACATAGATACTAAACAAGCAACTTTGATATGATTTATTTTTTAAAATTAATTATTAGCTTGGTTAAAAAACAATATTGGTTTGTTATCAGTCTCAATCTATTATTATTATTATTATTATATACACAAACACATAATATGATTGGAATAAGCTTTAGATATTTTATAATTTTTCTAAAACTTTCGTTCCTTTTATGAGGCATTTTTCCCTCTTTTTTGTGTTGATAATTAAGTAATTACATTATGTTAGTTATTATATCCAACTCCAACACTTTTAATGGTGGTGTTGTACTATTGTAACTCAATGATCTCATAGACAATAAAAACTTAGAAAATATAGTTATGTGGAACTTCTTTATAAATATTATCTCCAATAAATAGCCTACATCCACCCACATTTTACAACTTCTTCTTCCTCCATATTAACTATTATGCTCTAAATAAAATTATTTCATTTTACGACTTCTTCTTCCTCCATAATAGCTATTATTAGTTACATGTCCCGCGCGATGCCGCGGGTCAATTATTTTTTCAAGTTACCTGATTAAACTAAGTTAACCCGTTAAACCCGGGATTCGTGTCATTAATATCTGGTAACTAAATAAATAAAAAAATGAACATTAACAAACTAAACTAAACAAAAAAAATTAATTAAAAAAAAAATATATATTTTAAAAAAAAATTCGCGCCATGAAAGTTTGTTAACTGCATAGAGAAAAAAATTGACGGGTTAACTCATAATTTAACAAAAAAATTAATTAAAAAAAATCTGGGTTAACCCGTTAAACCCGGAATACATGTTATAAAAGTTTGAGATACAAAAAAATTTAACATTAAAATTTTTTTTAAAAAAATATCCAATAAAAAAAAAAAAACAAAAAAAAAGAAAGACAACTCAGTTAAAAAAAACAAACAAAAAATTAAAAAAAAAACTTAAAAAATAAAAGCAAAAAGTACAAAAAAAAAAAACCAGCTTAGTTTTTACTATAGAGTACATTTTTTACTATAGAGTACATTTTTACTATAGAGTACACTGTGCAGTACACTAAGCAGCAGTTTTAGTTATAGTTCAATTCGATGCTCTCAATAAAATTATTTCATATAAACTGGCACACATCACCCGTGTTTTTTGAGAGTATCACCTAATATTATATGAAGGGTTACTAAAAACCCCGGATATACTAATCGTTGTTAGATATTCAAAGATAAGAAACTAATTGGAACTAGATATTCAAGGGATATTAACATCCCAGCGCACCTGCTTTAGATAAGTTGTTTCGCAGTTTGATGTGATTTAACCACATTCAAATTAAATACTTAATTCCTTTTTTCTTCTTTTCATTATATGTCTCTTTTTTCTTTACATTAGAAAGAAACTACATGAAAGAAAATACAAACACACACAGTAACACCACTTTTTTTTTTTTTTCTATGTATCAGTTTTACATATTACAAAAATAACATAAATTAAACAAAAATACTAACAGTAATTTTACACACATTTTCCATCATGTAAAAATTACAAAACAAGCCCCTAAACATCCAGGAATTGCAGAGGACTCCTGGAAGCTGCCGGAACAGTGGCGGCGCGTCTGTCCACACGCTGCCGCTACTGAGGGCCGTGGACCCACGCGCTGCCGCGAAAAGACCAGCCACAGGGGACATCTGGAACGGCTTCCTCCCCTCTTCACTTTCCTCGCCGGTGGCGACAACGCCGTTACCTGCAAAACACCAAAACGCAACAAGCAAGTCTGTTTTAGTCTTGTTTTCAGATCGGCTTCCGTTCCTTTCCCCTTTTCAGATCTGCCAAATCTGGAACCGGGCGTTGCACGCGCCGCCAACAGACCAGGCGTGTGGATGGCTGGATCGGTAACTTCCCTCTTCCCATTTCTGCAACGGTGGTGTTGTCCACCGCTGCCATGGTTGTGAGATCGGCGCCCATCCAAGCTTCGGTTTTCTGCTTTTCTGTCCTTCGATCTCCCTCCTCATTCCCTCATCGTCTCTGGTAATGAGACGCTGGAGAAGGGAAGCTGCTGCTATGTTTGGTATTCAAGGGGAGAGGAAGATGGCCGACTGGTTTCGGGAGAAAAGCTGAGAGGGGAGTCTTGGTCGGGCCAAGGCTAAAACAGGGGTGGTGGCTCCGGTGAGGGAAATGGAGGGGAAGACTTGACCGGCTGAAGGGAGAAGAAACCGAAAATCAAAAGGGGGGGTCGGCTGCAGAGAAGATGAGAGCTTGGGTCTTTTCTTTTGGGCGGCTGCCTAGGAGCAGAAGAAGGAGGATACAGGGAGATGGTCCTCAGGTGGCGGCTGCTTCGGTTCTTTATTGGCAGCGGCTTGTCAGTGGCCGCTTGGGTGAGGAGAAGAAAATGTTAAAGGTTTTTTGCTTTTTTTCAAAGGAAAGGGGCGGCTGCCGAGAGGTTTTTAGGTTTCTTTCAAAAGCCAGGCCGGCAGCTTGCCAAGAAGACCATCAAAATGGAGGGGGAGGGCAGGTTTTGTTTTTTTTTTTTTTTTTCGGAGAGGATGGATGATGGTTGGCGGCTGAAGAGAAGTCGTTTAGGTTTTTTTTATTTTTGTCCCCCCCAACATTTTTCCCCCGTCTCCAAATTTTTCTCCCCCGGGTCCTTTTTTTTCCTCTTGTGTTCACTGTAGCTTAGGATTTCCAGAAGAAGTTTTTGCTAGGTTTCAAACTGGTGTTTTAATTTTTAATTTTTTTTATTAATTTTGATTTTTTTTATTTTTTTATTTTTTAAAAACGAGCAACATCAACATCAACTCGACAAGAAAAATCAGTAATCATAAAATTTACACATTAAAAGTTGAACGCATTTCAAATACTTTTAAAAATTTTAATTATTTTAAGATCGCGTCGAAAATGTTAAAAACAATGCAAATATATTAAAAATATATTTTTTGAGTTTTTCTTTGTTTTTTTTTTTTTTTATTTTTCTGAGAATTTATCAAAAATATAAATCAAAAATTAAGTAACAACATAAACAATACAACACTTGGTTAATTGACTGGTATTTAAAGCAAAACAAGTAATAAGAGCTGCTTTAGTAGCCTTTTATTTATGTGAACACGATGTTTTAGTAGCTTGCCATCAATAATGTAAAAGTAATTGTATTTGTTTTCTTTATTTGTATATTATATAGAAAATTTGAATCAATTAGAGAAACATCAATGGATTTTTTAACCAAAACCTTTGAGGGGGGGATTTCTCACAACATATATATTGTTAGTTTTTTATGTTTAAATTAAAAAAAAAAATCATGTTACAAGATTTAGATTAAAAAGTTATTATTCTTTTAATTTTTTTGGTAATCATAAACCAAGAAAAAATGCAGGAAAAGCGTATGAAACACTAGCTTAATCCATATAAAAGGTACTTAAAATGTAGATGCAATTATGATTAGGTGGTGATTCTATCTATAGTTATGTTAGTAACAAGTTTATAAAAGTAGAGGTGATAATAATAATAATATTGATAGTAATGATAAAAGTTGAAGGGACACTAATTAATTTGATTGTCATGACAATTATTAGAAGATAGTAATAATAATAATGGTGAATTTAGTTTCAAGTGTCAATTATAAAACCAGTGATGATAGTGAGATTGATTCAAAAAATGGTTTATGTTGGAATTTGATATATATAATTAGGAGTTGGTTAGCTTTTTTTTTCTTTTCTTTTTTTAATTTTGTTTTAATTCTAGATACTTAAGTCTTAAAAATAAATAAATGTTCTAAATAATTTATTTTGATTAATAACACATGAAAAACAAATTATAGAAAAAATTCGAAAAGAATGTGATCAAAAGAAAACTTTAACGCAATATATAGATGTTAATTAAACAAAAATATTTGGAAAACAAAATGTTAAGTCATTAAAAAAATATTTATAATTAATGTTTCGTAATGATAAAATTCAATATTATAAACAAAATATTCAATGTTCACAACATCAAAATTGGCCTTTATATAATGATGAGACCTTTGACAAGTACTATATATAGTAAAATTGAAGCAAAACTTTTTTCGTTTTTTACCACGGGTTTGATGATATATACTTCATGAGCACAATGACCCAAGAGCTGATGATCAAGCAAGTATTTGTGGTGGATAAAACAATTATAAAATGATATTTGTTTATAAATAAATAAAAATTGTAGTGAGACTTTGAGAGAGAAACTAAAAGAATATTTTCAAATTAAAAACAAAATCTCAATCATAATTTCTTGCAAAATAATTTTATTTATTTATTTTACCTAAATAAATTTATATTATGTACTCTGGATAATCTAAATTTATATATGATATTAGAAAAAAGTTGGAAAAAGTTTATATTATATGAGATCAATCACAATCAAAATTCTTGAATTTATTTAAAAATTAATTTTATAATAGTATGTCAGTTAATTATGTGTCATTTACACACTTAGTATTTTTTTTATTTGATCCTTTTCCAATAAAAAAATTAAATTATGTTATATAATTTGTAACATTTATTTTAAGATTCTAAAGCAATAAAACACTTAAGTTGAATATGAATTGAATGAATGTTGCTATATTTTTGTTGTTGTTTATTTGTTATAATCGTATGATTTTAAAAAAATCAGGCTATATCTTTTTGTTGTTTCCTTATTAAAATTATATTATTTTAAAAAAAATCAAATGCCAAATGACACTATAAATCTTTAAAAAACATTATTGTTATATATATTGAACTAGAATGATTTTTTAAAATTACAATTTTCTTAATTGGATATTTCCACAAAATTTCAATAATGGAAAGCTGACATTAACTAATTGAATATGATCTTAAGTTCACCAATAAATAAAACAATATATCATGTATAAAATCTTGAATAAAATAACAAAACAAAAAAAAATAAAGGTACACGCAAAAAGAAAAATTCAACAAATTAAATTATTAAAAAAAATTATAAATGATAATATGAAAGAAATAAGAGGAGATGGGCATAGACTTGAGCCCAAATGCGTCCAGCCTCCGTCTAGCAAGGTGAATTTGGGCTAGCGTCCAAGTTTATTTAACTTTTTTAACAAAAAAAAAAAAACCAAATTCATACATGAACAATGGATAATTCAACGTCCACACATCATCTCCGTTCATTTTCTTGCCGGAATCTGGGAGTATTTTGACAAGCCACGAGGCTTAACATAAAAACTTGCAAAAGTTGAACGTAGAAAAGATCTACTAATCAATCTGTCTCTTTAAAAATTTACACCACTTTAAACCAATCTTTACATAGTAGAAAACTCAAAATCCTAAATTAAATTAAAAATTAATTAATAAATAAATTAAATATGAAATTAAACTTAAAATCTAAAATAAAACATTAAATAATAAAATTAGCTTAAATAATATTTTTCGAGTCTAATTCAAGGAATTATTTTTTATATATAACCGAGATTATAAAAGTTTTTGATCAAATTTGTGTGATCATATCAAATGTTATGGGTTTTTTTTTACCAAATTAATTGTATAACATAAATAGATTTTTTCTTGAGCTTCACAATCTCCTGCTAATTCATAAATAAGTCTATCAAACTTTCTACAAAATCTGATTTAGAATATCCATAATTGACTGTAAAAATCTATCGGTTTTTTAAAGTGCTTACACTATTTTTTTTGTGTTTTAAAAATATTTTTTAAAAAGTTTAAAAATTTTATTTTAAATTAATAACTTTTTAGTATTTTTACGTTTTGAAAAAATATTTTCACTTAAATAATCATAAACTCTTCTTTACGCTTATTGAATTTTTAAGGGTGGCGATGTCGGTGCGACAAATACTTCTTATAATTTTATTAGTTGCTCCATGATACGTTAATTATGCTAAGATTTTGATACTTTTGGTTAGGGGTGTTCACGGTTCGGTTCGGTTCGGTTCGGTTCGGTTTAGACTTAAAAAACCAACCGAACCAAATTTCAATATTTTAGATAAATTTTAACCGAACCGAACCGGAAACCGGTTCCAACCGAGCCGGTCCGGTCTGGTTGAATCCGGTTTTTTTTGGAAAAAACCGGGAAACCTAATCCCTTCATCAAATCCGGTTTTTTTTTTTTTGAAAAAAACCGGGAAACCAAAATCCCTTCATTAAATACGGTTTTTTTTTTTCAGTTTTTTTAAAATTCACTTAGCCTTACAGTAAATTGAGTTTTAAAAGTTACAGAAACCTGAATTAATTCACAGCTTGGCTGCCATAAACGGGAATTCCCTACTGAATAGTGAACATTTATCTTTCAATATGCATGCAATGTGGAAGTGCCATCTACAAGGCTTTCTTCTCCTGTTAACTCTGAATTTTCTTCTCCTTTCAGGTTAATGCATATGCACTTATGCAGACAACTTCAAATTCAAGGGGCATCCAAGACTGATGACAAATAAATTTATTTTTCATGTTTTGTTTCCTGGTTTATAAGCCTGAAGTTGTTCAAATGATTTACTTTACACTTTACAGGCAGACAGCGAGCTGTGCTGATAAACCATTGAATTCTTCACATGAATTCAATCTGACAGATACAATACAATAAATCAATTTCAATATGGATGCAATGCAATAAATCAATTTCAATATGCAAGATGCATGATTAAATTTGAACACCTCAAATTAAAAGTTTGTTCGCACTAGAAAAGTTAATATTAACAAGCGAATACATTAGCAACCAGCAATAAATTATCATAAACATCCAGCATAAATTGAAGAAAAAAACACAACACCAGCATCCAAAAATTCCAGCAACAGCAGCATGTGCATCCAAAAATTCCAGTAAGGATAATGCTATATATATAAAAAAAACACTTGCAAATTAGCAGCATATTAGAGTTCAACTATTGAAAGAATTAAATTAAGTATGAAAAATATTAAAGGGAATTAACAAGGTAAAGTAAATTAATTACCCAGAATAATTATATTCCAAAATTACACCAAGCCACCAATACTGCTCACAAACAATCAGTTGAGATTTTTAAACTTTCACTAAATTCTACAAAAACATAAATTAAAAAGTTAGATTAAACATATGTAAATAAATGATATTATAAAATAACTACATTTAAATTTGTAAAAGAAATTACCTGACTCAATCATCTCAGAATTTTCAATATAATCCATGTAATTGCTGATGTTGATTGGAATTGATGCTAAACTCAACCAATTCTGACAACAAACCAGTGTTTGCACTGTCGATGGAGATAAAGAGCTTCGAAATGGATCTAAAATACGACCACCAGTACTGAAAGCTGCTTCAGAAACAACTGTAGATACCGGAATAGCTAACACGTGTTGTGCCACCTTAAAACGAATCTTGTATTTTATAGCATTACACCTCCACCAACCCAAAATATCTAATTTAAAATCATTAGGATCCTCACAATCATCACCCAAATACCTCTCAACCTCATTTTTTTTTGTACACCGCCTTCTTCCTCTAAATGTTTTTTGAATTGAGAAGCTAAGTCATCCAACATATCATCATTTCCCACCATTAAATCAACATTAACATTTTCATTTATACTAGTTCCAACACCATGAACAACCTCAACATTCTCATCAACATTCATATAATGCTCAAACAACCTTAGCAAAGTGTCTTTAACCTTAATTGTAAAATTTTCAGCCTCTTCAACATCATACAATCTTCCAAAACAAAATCTCACATACTTCAATTTGAAACGTGGATCTAACACAACTGCCACATACAACAAAAAGTTTTGTGTATCTTGATCCCCCCAATATTTTTTATACTTTGCCATCATATTCTTGGGCATTTTACTTACATAAACATCTTCACTTCTATAAAGTTGAGATATGCTTGTATGCATGGAAATCAATTCATGAAAGAAAGAATTAGATGTCACATACAATGAGCCAGAAAATTTCAATGTAACCGTGTAAAATAGTTTCAAGAACTTGACAAAAGATCTAGCCTTTTCCCAATCTTCTAAAACAGGAGGACCTAAGTTTTTTTGTTTTCCTTTTGAATCAACCTCAAAGTAACTCAAATACCTAGGATCGGTTTCTTCTAACCTCATAAAAACCACATCAAATTTTTCAGCCGCATCTAACATCATATATGTAGAGTTCCATCTAGTTGCAACATCCAAGCAAACAGATTTTTTACTCCCAATTTTCAACCTCTCCGCACATTGGTTAAAAACAAGTTGTCTAGAAGGAGAAGATCTAACAAACCTCACTGCATTCCTAATCTTAACAACTGAATCATCAATATCTTTCAATCCCGCACATACAATAAGATTAACAATATGTGCACAACATCTAACATGCATGAAGTCATTTGACAATATATTAGTTGCCCAATTACTTGTTACTCTTTTCAAATATTTTATTGTCAAATTATTTGAACTTGCATTGTCAACTGTAACTGTTAAAATGTTATCAATTCTCCATTCCAACAAACAACTCTCAATTGCTTGGCCAATTGTTTCACCTTTATGATTAGAAACTTGACAAAAGTTTAGAATTCTTTTATTCAAGTTCCAACCTTCATCAATTCAATGGGCAGTCAAACACATATAATTAATATTTTGGATTGATGTCCAAGTATCGGTTGTTAAACATGCACGTTGATCCTTAAGAGCTTTCTTTAATTTTTCCTTCTCAACTACATAAATTTTTAAACAATCTCTCCAAATCGTCAAACGAGAAGGAACATCAAATCTAGGTTGCATTACTTGACAAAATGATCTAAATCCTTGGTTTTCAACAAAGTTAAAAGGTAGCTCATCAAGTATAATCATTTTTCCTAGGGCTTTCCTACACTCTTCATAACAATAACCCACCGCCTTAATAGTCACCAGATTTTCCTCTCCACTATTACCCCCTTTTATCATAGGCCTAGGTTGTAAGACTAAAGTTTTTTGTTTTCGGTCAATCACAAAAGGAAACTTTTTGCATACACCTAGATGACTCCACATGTTACTAGTCCCATTAAGTATAGTATGGCATGCATAATCTTTTCCACAATACATACATGCAGCCCTAGGAGCCTTAGCATTACCATCTAATTTTTTAAAGTGATCCCAAATCTGAGATGTTTTTCTTTTATTAGATCTAGAAGCTGGATTACCTTCACTTTTAGTGTTGCTATTTGTACTAGAAGTAGCAACTAGGACTGGAGCTGGAATAGGAAAAGAATGGGGTTCTGAACTTGAAGGATTTGATTCAATTGCTGTACGATCTTCCCGATTATCCATCTGAAATTAAAACAGATTATAAAATAATGAAAAAAAACATTATTTGCAGCTATTAATTGAACTGGAACTGAAACTGAAACTGAAAGTGTGTTTTGTGATCTAAAAAAATTAATTGAGAAAGATGCATTGTGTATTTGTCTGTGCAGCTATTAATGAACTAGTTTTGTTTGTTAGTCTCTTTAAAATTGTGTGTAGAATTTAAAATTTATCACTGCTGGAACCTGCAACAAATTCTTTTTGGTTGAACCAGCAAATTGGAAGCTGGCAGTGGCAGTAGGGAGAAAATTGTTTGAACCAGCAAATTGGACTGACATTCATGCTATGGGAATCAAAAATGAAGGAACAGACACCTGAATCCTCAAAATAACCATCAATAACTTCATATGAGAAGCTGGCAGTGGCAGTAGGGAGAAAATTGTTTGAACCAACAAATTGGACTGACATTCATGCTATGGTGGACTGACATTCATGCTATGGGAACCAAAAATGAAGGAACAGACACCTGAATCCTCAAAATAACCATCAATAACTTCATATGAGAATCTGGCAGTGGCAGTAGGGAGAAAATTGTTTGAACCAGCAAATTGGACTTTAATCGGTATGAGAATCATAATTCTTTTTAAAAATAAATAAGCATGAATGTCAGATTAGTATTTATGCTATGGGAATGAGTGAATATGTTTCTCCCTACTAATCGGTCTGACATTCATGCTATGGGAACCAAAAATGAAGAAACAGACATGAAAAAACCCAATTCTTTTCGGTTTAGAAAAAACCCAATCCCCGATTCCTCGATAATCATGAAAAAACATATTCAGTTATTCACTCATTCACCCGACAGGCAACAAACATGAAAAAAAAATGTTGTAACAGGCGACAAACACATTTGAGTATTTGACTAATTGATAATCAAACAGAAAAACTATAACAATTAACACGCATATTTCAATACCAACATAAATTAACAAAAAAGGAGATAGGGCCGGGAAGGAGGGACTAACCTGAAGACAGAAGCAAAAACCCTAGCCGTTGAATCGTTGATTAAATGGAAAAGGGGGCGAACCTGAGGATAAAAAAAAGAGAAGCAAAGGTCAGAGAACTGAGAAGCATCAAAGTTTGAAAATAATTATGTTGGACTTATAAGTAGTTAAGCACACGAAGATAATCTTACTAATGGAGGAGCCCTGTCGTTCTACTGCAACCTATAAGTGAAGAGAGAAGCAGGGGGCAAGACAGATGCAGAAGGGAAGACAGAGGAAGGAAGCAAATTGATGGAAGAGACAGATGCGGAAGGGAGAAAAGGAAGGATGAAATTTGATGGTGAAGCCCTGAAGGGCAAGACAGATGCAAGACAGCAAAAAGGAGAAGACGATAAATCATCTGTGGTGTGGGGATGTGGGCAGATGGGAGACTCTTTGAGTTTTTGGTGTGGGGGCGGCGGCTTCTTCAGTAGTTCAGTTTAGAATGTTAATTAGATTTAGGGTTATGAGTGACTGTGTTCGTGTGTGACTGTGCGTGGTATTTATACTACCGGTTCGGTTCACCGGTTTAAGTTGTCAAACCGGAACCGAACCGAACCGGCGAGATTTTATGGTTTTAGCAATCGGTTTAATCGGTTTTCTATCTCGGTTCGGTTTTCTCAGTTAATTTTTTATCGGTTTTCTCGGTTTTTTCGGTTAATCGGTTTTTTTGAACACCCCTACTTTTGGTGTGCAGTAGGTGTAATTTAGCCAGATAGCTTTTATAATATAACTGAAGGATGATTAATTAACACAGCGTAACATGATAAGATAAAGTATGCACAAAGAAAATAGAGTTTTCCAAAAACGAGTGAATTTTTTATCTGATACGGGACATCTCTTCATCTCTTTATAAGCTTTATAACTCTTTAAATTGTCTAAAATTCGATGAAAGAAAAATCGAAAAATCAAAATCTTAAGTAGAATAGAAAATAAAAATCTAAAATTTAAATAAATAATAATAATAATAAAATCAATTCAAACAACATCTTTCGATCTTAATTTGAAATGTATTTGAACCTATAAATATATATATGGTGATTACAACCATTTGATTCCAATATAAAATTAAGCTTGTAAAATATCTTGCTAACAATCAAATTAAAAATTTATAAATTTATTTCACCAAGCTAATCTTTACTGTACATACATGTCTTTTTTTTAAGACTTGTTCATGAACAAGTATATTTAGGATTTTTTTGGAGTATTGTTATGGTTGTTTTTTAAATATTTTTTATTTTAAAATATATTAAAATGATATTTTTTATTTTTTAAAAATTATTTTTTAAATGAGTGTATCAAAATGATCTAAAATATTAAAAAAAATTTAATTTTTTTAAAAACACGAGTTAGCCCGCGTTTCCAAACACTCTCTTAGACTTTCTATTGTTCCATAGTTTACTATTCAAAACTCTTAGTTTTTTTCAAACTTACCTACATCATTATTAAATAGAAACGTCTATTAAAATCCATAAAGTATATGTATTGGAATAATAATAAAAAAAAGTATATAGTTTCATATCATAAGCCCTGCGATAATATATTAAGAAAAAATAATTTACAAACAAATTTTTATATAAAATGATGTCTCAAATTGAAATTAATAACATAAAAACAAACACATACACAGGCTCACTGAATGTTTGACTTCAGTTTACTGATTATATATGTACAGAGGATTTTGTTCCAAAACAGGAAGGGTTGCCATGAAAATCACGAGCTAAGTAGATGCCTGCAGAATAAAGTTTTACCTGCGACAAAGGGAAAGTAATATATATACGTACAATAATAATGTTCTTCAAAAACAGGAAGTGTTTCCATGAAAATCACGGGCCAAGTAGATGCCTGAAGAATAAAATTTTACCTTGCGACAAGGGAAAGGTAGCTATTCTGGAAGAAGAACATTTCCTCTCTTTTGTAACTTGTAAGTAATCATCGTTCTACAGGAATTCATAACAAAGTTCTGTACTTGTGGTATTAATTCTTTCGAGCAGTGATGGCAAAGCGAAATATTTGTGGAGCCAGCACCTCTAAAACAACTCGTGAAAATTATAGGATTTTACGTTTCGGTTCTAAAACTTCACTTCTCTTGCGTATGAATCACTGAATGATGAGAGAAGAGAGATTAAGTCACTAGAGAAGGGAGAGAAGGGAGAGAAGGGAAAAGGATTTTGGCCGGATACACTTCTAAATCGAACTCAAGTTGACGGAAAATTATAATTAAGCAGCACAGTCCCCATCGATCATTGCCCTGCCGCGTAAACTCTCCAGGTATGGTTTTGGATATTATAGAAGCAGGTTGGTTTCAGAATTTTTAATTTTATTTCTTTGTTGGAAGAATGATGGGTGTGCATTAAGATCTAAAATAGTAATACAAAGTTAAAAACTCAAAAAGATAAAAAAATATTAAGAAAAAGATATATTTTTATTAAGTGTTTCTCTCTAATTAAGTTAACAAGCTCATTTATAAATATTAAATCCTAGATAATTAAAGAATTAAAATAACATAAAGAAATTTTAATCTGAATAGAAATTGTATTCTACATACTTAAACCGGTTAACCATTTCTTTAATCGGTTGATTATTTTAATTTATTCCACCTGGTTACCCTGTTTCTACCAGTCAATTTGTTTTTAGCCGGTTGATTGATTCAACTAATTTTTAGAAATTAATTTACTTTAACATTCTTGCCATCCAGATAACAAGAGTTTTGGGGTGTAATTAATGTAATTAGAGCAGCTCTAAGCACAAATCAACTTCAATGTTATTAATGCTTTTAATTTACTGCTTGTGTTGTTATCTGAAGTAACCAAAACCACCATGTCTGCAAGAAGTTGGAAATGGTCAATTTGTTAAGATTCATTGTTTTCAGTAATATAATGATCTTGTTTTTCAAATAATTTGTGAACGTTTCTGTGTTTAGTACTAGCTAGTACTCTGTTCGTTGTTGCATTAGTTAGATTTTGTCTCTGGTTTTTTTGGAATCTTTACTAAAGCTGATTTCATTACTGGAAAAATTAAATTAGATTGCACCTTTTGTTGAAGGCGAACAAAGGGACATAAGATGGATATCAACAACTTGTCCGAACGTGCTCAAGAATTGTGGAATGAATGGGAGTTTCGCTCACTGATTTTGTTAAGTCTCTTTCTCCAAATCTTTCTCATCGTCATTGGAAATCGGCGGAAGTACAGCAGTGGAATCGGGCTCGAATGGTTTGTCTGGATAGCATACTTGTCTGCGGATTGGGTGGCAACTTTAGCATTGGGTATTGCTTCCCGTAGCCAAGGAGGTTTGGAAACAAATCCCACCAATCCGACTCCAAACTTCATTCCATCATTTTGGGCACCAATACTCCTTGTACACCTTGGTGGCCCTGACACTATTACTGCTTTTGCACTTGAAGACAACGAATTGTGGTTAAGGCACATTCTCCAGCTAGCAATTCAAACTGCTGCGGCTTCTTATTTCGTGTTCAAATCATGGGGTAAGGATCCACTCATATATATAGCCATTCCCGTTTTTGTTGCTGGAATTACCAAGTATGGCGAAAGGATTTTCGCTCTTTGGCAAGCTAGCTCCGAGAAGTTAAGGGCCTCCGAAATTGGAAGAAATTTCAATAGCGAATTGAGAAAGAAATTTCCATCTGTTAGCTTATTTGACATGTCTGGGGAAGACGTGAAAGAAGGTTTAGAATTTAACAACATAATACCTGAGGCTTTGTATCTCCATGAAGCACATCTTTTATTCCAAATGTTCAAGATACTTTTTGCAGATCTCGGCCTTGCCCATTTTAGCCATATGACAAGCTATCGTATGCTGAGAAGCAAGAAAGCCACAGAAGCCTTCAAATTGATAGAATTCGAGTCGAGATTAGTGTACAATGTGTTTTTTACAAAGGTGACAAGGGTCTGTTTACCGCGTGCAATTCTTCGCTCCATCAGTTTCCTATCTTCTACTTCTGCATTGGTCACCTTCTCGTTAATGATCGCGAACAAGCATGCCTATCCAGAAACAGAGGTAATTATATCATACATCTTGCTGGGTGGTGGAGTTATTCTTGAGATATATGGAGTCATCGTGCTACTCTTATCTGAATGGGCTATGCTTCATCTTAGCATGCTAAGAAAGCCTTGGGCCAATTCTGTCTATCGAGCTATCTATTCTGACCGCTACGAAAGGCGGGAAAGATATATGGCGCAACACGACTTAATAGATGCTCAAATAACCCAGAACGGAGCTTTGTGGAAGATGTTCATAAATTCGTTGGCATGTAAACCAACACCCAAAGTTTGTTTTCTGAAGTTGATAGGCATGTATAACATTCAAAGTTGGGAACTTATCAGTGACGAATTAAAAGAAATAATTTGGGAATACCTCATAGACAAACGTTCGAGATATAGTCATCAAATGCCTCCACCTGATCCTGGCATGAATGATTTGAAGGAGTTATTGGCTGAAAGAGGTGATCAGGTACTGGAAAGCATGGGATGCTTGGAAGAATTTCGTTGGGCTGTGGTTGAAATAGACTTCCATGGGAGCCTCCTTTTATGGCACGTTGCCACTGATATTTGCTATCATGATGATATTCGCAATAACAAAGTTGATGCAAACAATCCTCCTCCATATTGCAAAATGAGCAGATCCTTATCTAATTACTTGTTGTATCTTCTAATTGAACGTCCAAATATGCTGCCTAAAGGGATTGGTGACGAAAGGTACAAGCAAACCGGCATTCAACTCACCAAATTCTCGTGGTGCTGGAGATCGGAAATAATAACACCCACTCATTGGGGTTCTGAAGAGTTTATGAATGAAATAAAAAAAAATGAAAGCAATGTGTCAATGCTACATGATGCTTGCAAGCTCGCCAAGGAATTACAATCTCTGGAGAATAATTGGACCAACGGAAAAAAGTGGAAGATGATAAGTCAAATATGGGTGGAGATGTTGACTTATGCAGCATCTAATTGTGGATGGAAAGAGCATGCTCAAGCACTTACACGTGGCGGGGAGCTCCTCACTCGTGTGTGCCTTCTCATGGCGCATCTGGGTTTAAGCGAGCAGTGTCTAACAGCTGTAACAACTAGTTTCATGGAAGATCGGGAATCGGGATCCAAAGCGAGCAGAAGGATATCTAAGAAACAGCACGAAAAGCCCATAATTGGAACACTTTAAAATAAATAAATGTAGCATATTTGCTTCTTTTTATTATTATTATGTTTTCCAAGCTACTCATTAAAGATTATTTAATGGTCATACTTTTTTTAAGAAAAAAAAATTATTGCTTGAGGTTTGAAATTATATATATTGAACTAGAATGATTTTTTAAAATTACAATTTTCTTAATTGGATATTTCCATAAAATTTCAATAATGGAAAGGTGACATTAACTAATTGAATATGATCTTAAATTCACAAATAAATAAAACAATATATCATGTATAAAATCTTGAATAAAATAACAAAACAAAAAAACATAAAGGTACACGCAAAAAGAAGGATGATATATTTTATTGTATTTATCATTTAAATAAAAAAGCACAGAAAAGAAATTCAACAAATTAAATTATTAAAAAATTTATAAATAATAATATGGAAGAAATAAGAGGAGATGGGCCTAGACTTGAGCCCAAATGCTTCCAGCCTCTGTCTAACGAGGTGAATTTGGGCTAGCGTCCAAGTCTATTTAATATTTGTGGAACCAGCATTATTTCTAAAACAACTCATGTTAAAATAATTAATGGATTTTACTTTTCGTCCTAAAACTCCATTAATTCTCTCGTGTATCAATCACCAAATGCTGAAAGAAGAGAGAATAAGTCACTGGAGAAGGGAGATAGAAAAAAAGGATTCATTTTGGCCAACCACTCTTCAGCACAAAAAATGCCTATTTTTTTGTTAATAGATTCATCTTTTATATCAGGGTTTATTAAGTTTTTTTATTTGATTTTTTTTAGACTTATTAAAGGCTATTTTAAGGTTGAGAAGGAGGTTACTATGGTTTCCAATATATTTTTATGTTATTACAAGATGAAATTTAGGTGTTTTTAGTCCAAAAATCATGTTATTAATAGATTTTATGATATAAAAAAAGCACTTAAGGAGGAATGTTGATGCTATCTTCCTTTACATTAAAAATTAACTTTAAATTATTCTTGCGTGTGAACGCGATAACTAGTATTAACTCCATGATAAAAATTACTAAAGTCCCAAAAAAATGGTTAATTTTATTAATTTTCTTATCCATGGCATAAACTTTTCATAAAGTTTTGCTTGTGAATAGAGAAAGTAATTTATTCTATATTTTTTCTTGCAAAGATCTCTTTATAAAGGTTTGAATTGTGATGAGAATAAACAATTTATTATATTTATATGCTACATTATCAAGTTTATAGCGTCGCAAATTCTCTTTAAAAAAAAAAAAAGCACAGTTTTGAGGCATAAGAGCTCGAAACACTTCGCAATCTGGTAACATATATTTATATATTCTCGATGGGGGACAGCTTTAAGTGATATTACTTGATATCGAGCGTTGAGTCAGATCGATAATCATGGTTTTAGGGTCAAATTACTCAACCTTGAATTTTTGAAATCCCATAAAAAATTGGGGGAGGAATTTGTAATTTTATTTCTTAATTTCAATTTTAAGCACCACATCAACTTATTTGTGTCTAAGAATCCTTGCTATCAAATTGGGGGATGCTTTTACATAAAGTAATAAAAAAATCTATTGAAATCAAAATTAAAAAAAAAACAAAAAAACAAAAAAAAACTACAAGATTCTTCTTCATTCAATCTAATTGCTCGAGGAATAATTTTACTTTAGTTTCCAAGGAGGGCCATTGATGCTCTTGTCTAAGAAACTTTGGAATATTTGTGAGCGCTGATGAGACTTAAGGTAGAGAACTTGAAAATTAATCTTCGAATAAAGAACATGAAAGTTAACCTGAGAAATATTTTAAGAATAAATATCCTAAACGACGTGTTTGTAACGCATCCGAATGTTGTGAATCATGCTATGTATCTCTTTTGAAACAGTCTTTGTTTTCTTAGTCTGATAGGAATTAAAGCAAAGAATTTGAGAACTGTATACTTTAATCAATCCAAGGAAAACCTCTGTTTTCCCAACACTATGTTCTTTCTATTTTTGCTCATGTCGAAGGCTTTTTCTTAAAGTTGTAACTTGTGAATACAGAAAGTAATTTATTCTATATATTTTGCTGTTGCAATAACCTCTAAGATCTGCTTAGATAACGTTGGGAAACTATCTCTGGACAAACAGAGATAATGGAGAGAGGGAATATGTTTTCCTGTATTTTTTTTTAATTTTAAAATCATAGAAATCCACTTCAAAACTGTTTTAGAGATAAATTTATTTCATATATCTTTTTAATAAAAAAAACATTTCTATTTCTTTTGTGTTAGTTCATTCCTTTTCTGATAATATGTGTTAGTTGATTCTATCTTGAAACATTAACCACTATATACACACCTTTCCTAGAGTTTTGGCTTGTGATGAGAGCAATACTTTATCCTGTTTCTTCTATCAAGTATATAAGAACGTTGGACTGACTTCATTTTGGGTACTAGTAGGAATTTTATGTTCAAGTTTATAGAGTTGCACAATCTCCATAAATAAATCACAATCTCTAGAACTAAAACACAGATTTGTGGCACCAGGATTGGCAGGCGACAGAAGCTGGTTCACTGGAAGAAGAGCCCGCAGACATTCACCAAACGTTTGGGCTGCAAAGTTGTGAGTATGTGTCTCTGTTTGTATCTGTATCTGAACTGTTTTTTGACATGTTTTGAACTCTAAATCTCTCAAGGTGTATGGCTGCTTCACACTATGCACATCGAGGAACCATTCTTTTCTCTTGCGGTGATGATAAGAAAGTATTAGAAAGCATAAAACTCGAGGGCTTACATCCTACAACTGGCTACTGATAAGTCATATGGTTAAGGGTAATGTAACTGCAGAGAAAGACAAACTATCAAACATCTTCACACTAATGACTATATATTGCATATCAACAGGGAAAAAAAAAAAAAGGACATCTGTGTCGTATTTGATTTCTCTAGTTTATTTAAGTTCTTTTATATACATATAATGATTTTGGTAGATTTATTTATTCTTGAAAATGTTTTCTTTTTAGGGTCTTGTGGTCAAAGATGGGCATGCATGAATGTCTCAACCTGTTGAGGAACTATGGAGTGGATGTGGGCTTCGCGCATTGAAGCTACGCAATCTCTTTCTTCGAATACTATCGGATTCTGACTTGGTACTGTTGTTTGGTTAGTATACTTATCACAAACTTGGTTGCCGTTAAATTTAAGGTTTAAGAAAAATTGAATCCAAGGGTTAGATTGTAATACCAACAAAGTAGAAAACAAAATGAAAATCATTTAAAAGCTTGAAGAACAAAGTATATATGAAGAATGAAAGGTTTGAAAAGTTGCGTTTTCAAACCTGTGTTTAATAACATAACGGTTGAAACTTCAACCAGATGTGTTCATAAGATTAAAAAAGGACAAATATCTGTCGCAGAGTATTTGGCAGAGCAAAAGGTCTATAAAAAACAGATCTAGCTGCTTGGTTTTAGTTTTTATCTTTCTTTCTTTTTTGTTTAGTCATGTTTGGTTTCTAAAATACATTAAACTAAACAAGTTCTTTGAAGTGTTCTTGGAAAAGTTATTAGTTTACTATCTAAAACTCTTGAGATCTTTCTATTACTCCTCAAAATATATTTGTTTTATCCTAATAACGTCCATATTTGCAGTGGGTAAATAACACTTAAAACCATGTTACAAAAGCTGAACAATCATCAATCCTCGGCAGTGGCAACTTTATCATTGGGTATCCTTGCTCTCAGCCAAGCCAGCTCTGCAAATCCGAAGTTGATTCCAATAATTCGGCTTCCAACCCTGCTTCTTGAGCTTGGTGGTCCTTGAATTGTCACAGCTTATTCTATGGAAGACAACGAATTATAGCGAAGGCACCTTCTTGAGCTAGTAGTTCAAGTCGAAGTGGCTTCTTATGTCTTGTTCAAGTTACGGAGCAGGAATGCCATCATGCTAGTAGCCATTCCCGTCTTTATTTCAGGAATAATCAAGTATGGAGAAAGGATATGGGCTTTCAGGTTAATTAGCAAGTTCCCAGACTTTTGAGCACTACACAGACAATCAATTACTCTTCCAGCCAAGAACATCGCTTCCGAATTTGCATGCAACAACAGCGTACGAGGATAGATATCTCTATGAAGCTCGTCTTTTGTTCAGGATGCTGTTCACAAATTTAGTTCTTCGCATTGATGATCACAAGATAACCTACGATTTGATTTCCAAAAAGAATACCAGATTAAGAAGGCTGAAGTTGATAGAAGTCCAGGTGGGAATAATCATGTATGATCTGCACTGTTCTAAGGCGAGAAAGGTTTCTTTTCCACGCATCATCCTCCATATTCTATCACCTTCTTATCCTCTGTTTCTGCATTAGTTGCCTTCTCAACAATAACCACAAAGAAGAACGTCTATTCTAATAGCGATACGATGCTATCTTAATTACTTGTTGCTGCTCGGAGCTGTCTTGCCTGAGAGTTAATCTATCATCGTGTTTTTTTGGTCGGACGTGGTCAGATGGCGGGTAATTTTCTTGATGGAACCAATGGTTTTTTTAAGAATCACAGAAGATAGTCAGGATCTATGGCTCAACATGACCTAATTCTAGGTTCTTAGCAAGCATTTGCCTGGAAAATTGGAACGTTCATGGCAGGGAGGGTGTGGATGATGATTTAAAAGAATTGATCTTCATCAATCATGCCTTGCATAAACGTTCAAGGATATCAGTGAGTTCAACGTCCTCAAGCAGCTATAATAATTAGCAGAGAGAGGTGACGTGGCACATTTCGAAGCAAGGATTTCTTTGAAAAAATTGGATGGAGGGTGGTTGGTGTAGAATTTATTAATAGCCTCCTTTCTTGGCACATTGTTACTCATGTCTTTTATTTTCACATAGTAATTTTATATAGTCGGCCTAAATTACTGAACTATATAAATTATATGGATGGGTGCTATTGTATGATTGACAGATTTTTATATTTTTTTTTTTATTTTTCAATTGATTTTACAGCTTTTTCTACCACAATTATCATAAAAAGTTAAAAAAAAAATGGTGCTGGCAATAAGCTTGATCCAAATTAATTAATTATCTAATTAATCATATGGAGTATTTCCTGATTCATCA